>NC_022031.1:65083531-65132338 GCF_000317375.1 Microtus ochrogaster | reverse complement strand
ATGATGAATAATAATATATTTGTTTATAATGTATTCAAAAGTTTAAAATACAGCATAATAATTGATAAGTACTAGTGCTTCCTACTTCTGATATGGCCATTAATGAGTGTAGAAATGAGATTTACATGGTAATTTGATCATTTAAGTCTGTGTAAGATGGGTTTGCTAATGAATTCTAAGTAAATGAAGAGTTCCCCATTTGTAAGTTGTAATTAGAGTCACAGGACAATAGGTTATATAATTAGTAAATATACTTAGAAAAGGAAAATGTACAGAGCTGTACCCGAATAGGCCTTATGTAAGGGGAATTAATAAAGTAGACTTTGCAAGCAATAAGATACAAAGATCAGGTATGTAAGTAGAGATGAAGGCAGGTGAAGAACAGAGAACGTTAACATTTTAGGGAAGGTCAAGGCTAAGGCAAGTTCTCCAAGAAAGTCAGGTAAAATAGGGCAGAGATTTCAGAACTAAACTTTGATCACAAAAATAATTTTTCAATTGTAGACTTGAGGAGAAAGATCTCCTAAGTGAAACTGTAAGTCAGAAGTTGTGAAAAAGAAAGAACAAAGCAATGAAAACAGGTAACTTTCAGTTGAATTTTGCTTGAGACTTTGAAAAACTAGAAAATTACTGAAGAGACAGATGTGAAGTGTGTTAGTTTCCTTTTTCAACACGTTGACTAGAGTATCAGAGAGAAACACCTGATTGGAGATTATTTCTTTGGTTGATGTATTCTGTGATTTTTGCTTTCTGGGATATTTGGTTTTGTTTCTTTGTTGTTATTCTTTGAGACAGGGTTTCTTTGTGTATCCTTGGCTATCATGTAATTAACTCTGTAGAGGAGTCTGCCCTCAAACTCAAACCTGTCTCTGCCTCATGAATGCTATCATTAAAGGCATGCACCACCACTCCCGGGTTGTTTAATGTTTTCAGAGTTTAGTTCATCAGGCCTAGATGTCAGAAAACAATGCAGATCATTTTATAGAGATTTCAAATGTAGAGCAAAGGAAAATCTTGGTGTTCTACTGGCTTTCTTTTTTTCCATCAGAGCCCACAGACCACAGGGCAGGAGTTTGCCTGTCAGTTAATTGTTATATACAAGGGCATATTTATTTTCAACCTTGAAAATATGGTTATTCCTACATTGTATGTCCTACTTACTTTTCATTAAAACTATAGAAACAGGAGTTTTCTGGAGTTTGCTTGTTGGTTTATTTTGTTTCTGTTAGTATGGTTATTTGCTCAGAAAACTGAGACTTAGGGAGGTTCATTTGCCTAATAAAAGATATACTCTTGTAAACAAACTGGCTGAGATTTCAATAAGGCTATTAGTAATTGATCTAATAATTAAAAACCTCCACTGAGCAAAAAAATAATTTATATCACTTGGTAGAATGACAAAATTCAAACAACTTATCACAAGGTTTTCCACTTAAAAGTTTTTGAGTAAGGTAATACTTACCCGATGTGGTGGGGGTTCTACAAAAAAAAATGCTTAGGTAAAAGCAAGCCAAATGGGCAGGGTTGGGAGACTATCTGGGCCATGGATCAGCTAGGCCTTTAGGCCATCCACCTAGTAGGTGTGGATTTAGAATCCACATGGGTGTCAGATGAAGATGGACACTTAAAAGAAATCCCACACTAGCTCAGAATTGAGAATAATAGATGTTTATTTATTTAAGGGTAGACTCACAAATCAATATCATCTGCTAGAATGGAGAACAGCAGAGTTATTATAGGTCAAGTTTCTGATTTCTGGTTTTGTCTTTGTCTTTGTTTAACGTTTTTTTTTTTTTGTTTGTTTGTTTGTTTTCTTTGATTTCTGTTTCCTCTCTGGTCTTCTGGCTGGAGTGGCCTTAGGTTGAGAAGAGGGTCTCTGCCCACATTGGGTGTGGACTTGATGGCCTTGTTGGCCTCTGGTCCAGCATGGGGTGGTCACCCATTTTGGGGATTAGAATTCTGGTCTTATGTGCCTATCATCTGTCCTTGCTAGGACTTCTATGTGGCTCAGGATGCTTACTTAGCTTCTGGTGGGGTAGGAATTTCTGCCTGTTTTTCAGGGAGTTGTCTCTGAGATTCAGGATGCTGTTCTGGCCTCTAGAGGAGTAGAAGGCTTCCACCAGAGGTGTGGGCTTGCCTGTGGTGCCAAGTAGAAAAGGGGGAGTTGGGTTTATGCCAGGTCAGAGCAGACAGAGCAGGAGTATGGTAGAGTGGTGGCTTATCTAGTTTTCAGGGTGCAGGACTGGCCTCTTTTGGGGTAAAAGGTTTCTGCCAGATGTTTGTGCTGGAATATGATGATGAGGAAAGAAGGTTGTCCTGGGCAGGCATGGGTGGGGGGCCTGTCCTATCTGGGGTTCAGGGCTCTGGCTTGGCCTCTCATGGGGTAGGGTCTTCCACCAGAGGAGTGGGCCAGGACATTGCGACTGGCCATTCTCTAATAGTAAAAGAAACTTCACAACTGTGACCTAAAAAAATGCCCTTTTCTTCCATTTGACATCAGAAAGTCCAGCGGACGGGTCCTTTGTTCTTCCCTAATCCTGTCAAGGCTACAGTGAGTGCTGCCAATTAAAGGTTCTCAACCATTCAGGTTTAGGCAGCAGACAGTAAGCTGAGGGTGATCTGGCCCAGAGCTTGCATTTTTTTTTATCAGTTTCCTGGGCTCTCCTGGAGTACTCAAAATTAATTCATAGTTTCCTCAGAGATGCATGAACAGCATATACTGGGTCTATTTCAGATGGACACTGCACGTTTTCATCATTTTACCAGTGATATGATGACCTAATGGAGGGAGTTTCATCTCTCCTTTGTGATACATTAAAAGATCTTCTCATTGAACTCTAGTAACTCCAACAAAAAAGATGGAAATTATATTTGTAACTGTAATTCAGTATAGAGTAGTTTTTACATTTATATTTATGTATTGCACTTAGCTGTATAAGGAAACCACATATTGTGGTTTAGGTGTGACTTGGGTATATTTTTTAAGTATTTATGTTGTGGGGTGAGGACGTGGGTCAAAGAATCCCAAGCTAACACCCAAAGATTCCACTTACATTTCCTTTATCATACTGGACAAACTCGTAGAACAGGAACGAGAAGTCCAACCTCAGGTCTGTGAGGCAGGAACCAGGGAGAGAGCCCTGAGTGGCCAGGCAGTTTTCTCTGGGTACACCCTAACCTGGCCCAACCTCTTAAAGATCATTGGCTGACAGAGGTTTCCCATCAGATCTAGTTTTCAGGTTCTGTCCACATTCTGAGGACTAAAAGGAATAAAGACAATGTCAGTACTATGCAGAGATGGACTTGGGGGAGTTGATTGTTATTATATAATATAGTGAAGCTCTCTGATCTTGTCTTGTTTTGATTGTTAAATAATACAGGAAGAAAGTTTCAATGAGGGATTATCTAAGTTGTGTCCAGCTCTGGGCACTCTCTGTGTAGGGTTATATTGATTATGTTCATTGAAGTTATATCTACCCACTGTGGGTCTCACCATTCTCTAGCTAGCAAAGCCAGTATGCATGCTATTTCTCTCTGTATTTGAGGGTGGCTGTGACTACATCTTTCAAGTCAATGCTACCTTTATTTCCCCCAAATAATCAACTGTAACTTAGAACTGTAAGCTAAACAAACACTTAAAATAAGTTTCTATTTTTACAAAGTATTTATATATAAAAAAGCAAAGTCGCTGCTATTTTGATTTCTCACAAATAATCATCTGTAATTTGAAATTGTAAGAAAAATAAATGCTTTCATCCTAAGCTGATTTTGTTAGGATATATTATCATAGCAACGGACAAGGAAACTAAGGCAACATTTAGTCTTACATTGTCTAATGACGTTTTTCAAGAAGATGATCATCAAGGAGGCCCTTATCTTTGTATCTACAAGAGCAAAAATACTCCCTTTTTTTAAATTTTTAAAGGCAAAGAAAAATTGTCTAGAATAGCTTAGTCTATTAGAGAGTTCCTCATCTCTGCTTTATTTTTACCTTTCAGACAACTTACCTTCATAAAAACAGAAAGAAAGTATGCTTGATTAATATCGCCTTGTCTGCTCTTGCCTTCCTCCAGACTACTAAGGCAGTGAATATAAAGGATTCTTATTCCATTTCACAGAAATGCAAAAATAAACTTGGTAATGTCAAGTAGCATTAAATAAACCACATTCAAGAAAATCTTTAAACAGAACTGTGAAATTAATTTGACATTTGTTTATTTTCTAGTGATTTTGGTTACCTATAAAGGGTCAGGCCTACTTGGGGGTACTTATACCAAAAAACGGTAAAAAATTGCTCTAGGTTTTTCAGTTGCATGCACAACTTTAGAATGTAGCCTGTGCATTCAAAAAATGTTCAGAGCAATAATAAAAAATACCATGTACTTGAAATAGCATAACAGATGAAGAGGGATAGCTCCTTAAATAGCAATTGTCAGCCCTTTAATTTTCCAAAATGATTACAGCTATGGATTGGAGAAGCATAAGCAACAACCCACTACTGCTACATCTTGCTTGCATGAACACAATAGAAAAAGGTAAAGAGTATTTCCTAGAATGGTTGATAAAATTTCTGAATTAATCCATTTGAATAAATGAAGCCAGAAATAATGTCATAGTCTTTTACTGTAAAATTGTACTCATCACCAATAAGACACATTTTCTTTCCTTTTTGATAAACTATTTTGATGTTTCATATCCTGGCACAGTGGCAATACTGCAACAAAATCTTGATAAAGAACATCCTTTTTGAAATAACAAACATTAGGAATACTTATGGGAAAATAGATTTGAACAGTTGTTCACATTTATATGATTTGTTACTGGAGCCCAGCAAACACATGCAAGGAACTGTATTGATTTAACAAATTTAATAGTATAGGATGTAACAAAATTACACAGTATAGGGTAGATTTCAACAAATAGAGACGCCATAACAGCAGCCTGCAAATGACAGCATCACAGAGAACGTTATTAGATGTACACCTTGATGTAGGAGTTGGATTGTAGATTTATCGTCTCTGCATTTTGACCATTTGGGATTCTCTGTAATGATCTCTATTTTCTGCAAAGTGAATTTAGGGATAAGTGTTTAGAATGAAGTTAAAGATTATACTGGTTTGGGAAAATCATAAATTAGACAGAGTATGAGCTTAGAAATAGTATATGAGACGCAGTTCTATGCTAGTCTCCTTGGCCCTTTCTGGTTGTATGCTCTTGCTCTATGCTGTGATTCCTATGTTTCGAGAAAGGATGATGAAGGACATTAGTACCATGGTCTTACACAGCTTTAGTGGCTCAGTTCCTCTCTTTTTTTGTGATAGAGTAACCCTCAAGACTGCACAGCCATGGGTTTCAGTGTGGCATGCCTGCTAATGGGTTTCAAGTCCAAGGCTTTAACTTTCTCTCAGCAGCCTAAAAGGATGTGTGTGTCTCTCTCTCTTGTACTAGCCAACTGGGATTGAGAAAAGGATTACCAAAGTTCCTATTTCCTTCCGACTTCTTTTTCAGTGTACCTTTCTGTCGAGCAATGCACTGTTCCTTTCAGGTGAGCCCTTTTTGGGAAAGTAGCTTGTTTGAAACTTGGGTAGTTAACTTGCTACTGTAGAGAAACATCACCAGAGGGCTTGATAGCTATTCACTTAGTCAAGTGACACTTAGTTTTGCAACAAGTTGAAAAATTCATGGACTATGCTTTGACAAAATATTAGTATTCTTTTAGATATAAATTATAAAGATTATGGAAACACATATTATATTAAAACTTAATACTCAAAAAAGGAATTCCTATGTAGTATACTATTTACTTCCCTTACCTTACTGTCTACAAACAATAAACAAAGAATGGTCTGTTGGGGCCTATATTTCTAAAGAAATAAAAGCAAAATAACAACAGCGAAAAACATCAGCCCTTATCTTTAAAAAGTTATTATTGGGAAATTTAACATTTAGACAAGGCAATTTTAAACATCAAACTTAATTTCAAATACAACAAAATCGCTATGAAACTGTACAACACCATAATATGCTAAATTAAATGCGACAAATTTCCTGTAATTTTACATAAAATGACACTGTGAAATTACTAATTACTAATTCAACAAACATGTCAAAATACCACCCTCTCTACACCACCAGTCACTGGAATGCATGAAGTGAGTATATTGGGTAAATGAAAACAACTTCCTGCTTTTCACTATAAATACCAGATGTGAAGAACAAATTCAAAGTCTTTAGTCTTAGAAAAGGACAGAACAAATTAAATTAATTCAAATTATATGTGGTTTAATTCATGTCAATATACCTGATATAATTTTTAATTACTTAAATTAAAAAATGAATTCTCTGTCGTCTTACAGGAATATGCAGAATATGCGAGTTCCTAAGACGAAGAGGTTACTTGCAGCTCTTCAGAAAACAGGTTGATGTCCCACACAGGAAAAAGAAACTTCCATAAGGATGCATTTCCACAGACTTCACTGTCAGAATTTATGGAACTTGTGAGCCACACATTTAAAATTATGCGTGCTACCACAAAGCAGGCATTTCCATTCATTGGTTGTCTTGCTTTTGGTAACGTTCTATCCTTACATACTCATACTCATTTTTCAAAAACAAACAAAAAAAACCTAAAAATCAAAACAAAACAAAAACCTTTCTCAGTACTCCATGCTGTCTGCCGAGTGACTATGGAGTTCAGTTATATACTCTGAAGCTCCGTGTAAAGAGTTCACAAGGTTTCTTTAGGACATCGACTCAAACAACCCTCTGATGTGTAGACTTAGGATTTGAACTAGCCTCAGAAGGTCATTAATTTTGCTCTGTATTCCTCATGCTTCCATTATCAGACACAGCATTTCTTGTCAGTTTTAAGGAAAAATAGAGTTTCAAAATGAGAAAGTAAGGAAAAAAGAGTCCATGACATTCAACGTCTGACTCAGTCTCGTATGTGGGCTGCTTCAGACATTCACAGAAGTTAAAGGAGTAAATTGGCCTTTCACACCCCAAACTGTCTGTTTCCTATTAAGTTTCTGTCTCTTCATCTCCTTTTTTGTTGTTTATGCGTCTGAAGTTTCTTCTTGGAAGCTACTGATGTGGTGGTAAGGGTAGAAACTTGCTTTAAGCACTCATCATACAAATTAAATTTTAAGTAAAAGCAATTGGTAGCACTGCTGAGTAAGTTCTTCCTGCAGACTGCCCAGACACTCTGCAAAATTGCCTGCTGACCTACTCCATGGACCAGAGATGCCAGCGGCCTGATAGCCAATAGTATCTATCATAGGTGACATTTATAGTAGCGAGTTCTGTGCAGTGGTGCCAAAAGTACACATTGCCTGCAAACAGGCTATTCAGGATGAGATGATATATTAAATTGTATGCTGCACTTTCAATTGAAAAATGAATACCCGAGGGAAAATAAAGCATCCCTGAAAAACCAGCTTCAGGGGAAAGGAAATTGGGATGATAACAAAGTGTTTTTATTTTGATGAAGTAAGTATACGGAAAATGTATAAAGATGACATGTGAATACTCCTGACATATAAAGAGTATAATATTTTTAATTCTTACTTAGAGTTGTGATGTCTATGGCATTGTCTCCATTTTACAGATGAGGAAATAGAGGCTTAGATAACATTCAGGGTTAAGGTAGCTATTAAAAAAGATTCATTCATGCCGGGCAGTGGTGGCGCACGCCTTTAATCCCAGCACTCGGGAGGCAGAGGCAGGCAGATCTCCGTGAGTTCGAAACCAGCCTGGTCTACAAGAGCTAGTTCCAGGACAGGCTCCAAAACCACAGAGAAACCCTGTCTCAAAAAAACCAAAAAAAAAAGATTCATTCACATGCACAAAACATGCACATATTTAGAACTGGAAGAGCATTTGTTTTATGATTTTATACATTGAAAGAATTATGTTTAGATTTGAAAACCCTTGCCTTTAAATCAATTCCTGGCATCAGAAGAGAATTAAGTATGCAGAATGATTTCTAGGCCTTCAGGAAATTTTTTAATGCCTCTAACAATCCTTTACCTAGTTTTCTGAACGTAGAGGCAATGTTCCATTGACCTGGGATAGACTTAATAATTGTGAACTTTTGAAACTGAAGTTGATCTGCTGATTCGTCCAGTTTTACTCCAACATTTCAGCTATGATGGCCCCAGAATCAAGACATCTTATTATATAACACACTTGGAATTTTGGCTATAGGCTTAAGGACAGAAATCCACTTTTCAATTTCTAATTCCTACCTTTGCTCTATATCATTTTGCCTCTCTTACCAGTCATTAAATATTTGTTTCCAGGAGCCAATAGGTGAATATTTTAGTAACTGCATTGGTGTTCTGTGGGAACATTACAGTGCTTATCTGAAGGTCCAGTAACAGTTTTTATGATATATGTGATGAGGTGACAGTTATTCACATGTGAACAGAGGGTAGCCTAAATAAATCTTCACTTAATACCAGTTCTACATTGCAGGGAACATCAGTTATTATAGCTGTGCTTTCACTGTATTAAGGATATCAATAATAAAACCAGAAACAGAGAAAAACTCCTAAGCTTTATAATTGGAAAGAACTACCGAAGTCTTTCATGCGGCAGATTCTTCCACTCTGTAACTGTAACTAATGCTCCTCTGCTGTAGACTGAAACTGAAACCTCCAAAATTGTCTGAGATGTGATGTCTCTGTCAAAACATTCAAACTAAGGGATGCTATGGAAATAACCAAATTGGGGTTAGCTAAAAATATATTTGAATATATTTCAGGGCATTTAGTGATAAGCAAATACCAACTTGAATAGTTAGGATCAAGAAGAGGTTCAGTGAAATAAGAATAAAAATTCCTCTAAATGAGGAAATAAAATTTCCACATTTTACATTTGTGAAAAATTTAACTTCTAGAAATTTCAACTGACAGGTATGAAGGGTTTAAAAAATACCATGAACATAACATTTAGGAATAGGTACGATATTAAATGATTAACTACAATCAAAACATTAACAAAAACAATAAAGTGATGCATGAAATCTGTTGATCCTGATAATCTCTGACATAGGCTTATGTCAACTGAGAGAAGCATTGTCTTTGTAAATAAAGCCCCCATATTTACTGTAACCATTATATAATAGTATCTTTGGAAACCTCATTTCATTATTTATGTTATATGATTGATTAAATGACTAACATGGCTTCTTAGCTGCATCTTGGTGTGTTGTTTTGTCGAATATCTTACAGCACGCTCATGTGAAGTTCTATTGCAGTACAATTCACTGGCTGGAGAGGTAGCTTAGTGCTTTCCCAGAGTGCCTGATTCTGTTTGTCACTATCCATTTGGGGCAGTTTACAAATACCAGTAACTTCAACCTCAGAGGATCTACTGCCCTCTTCTGGCCTCCAATGTCAATCTCACAATTATGTGCACATGCACACACACACACTTACACATATACATTTATTTATTTATTTATTTATTTATTTATTATTATTTTAATTTTTGTTTGTCAAGACAGGGTTTCTCTGTAGCTTTAGAGCCTGTCCTGGAACTAGCTCTTGTAGACCAGGCTGGTCTCGAAGTCACAGAGATCCGCCTGCCTCTGCCTCCCGAGTGCTGGGATTAAAGGCGTGCACCACCACCACCTGGCTCACTTCTATTTAAATTTGAAGAAGAAACTTTTTAAAATGCTTCTATCAAAACAATAATACATTTAAATCCAATGAAAAATAGAAGCATACAAATGTTTTCAAATTTTTACAAATTCTGTTAATATTAAATGATAAAATATAATCTTTTTTACTTTAATTATGTTGTTCAGATAGCAAGAGTGTTTGAAGAGTTTCTAGGTATAGAGTTGATATGTGTGATTCTAAGAAAATAATTAATCCAGTGCCCAAATTCAAATTAAAACCTCCTAAGTACACAATTTATATCTCAGTTGACCAGTTTCCTCTTAACATCGTTGGCAAGCAAAACAGAAAACTAAAATATGGGTGGCTGGCCTTTGGAACTCAACTGCTAGCACTGGCCTAAGCCTTGAGCTGGGGAAAATGCAACATATACGACTGAAGATAAAAACGGAAAAATAAGTTGTCATATTCAATTCATGCTTTTCTACATCATTGCCTTGAGACAAGAACATTCTAATGTTCTCACTCAGATAAAGTCTGGAAATGGTGAAACCCTGTGTTTGAGAGGACATGACTGATGACCACCTGTTTTAGACCTCTGAACTTCCAGGACTCTCTTTTAGGTGAGTGTTGGTCCCTACTTTATGGCACTGTGGGGAACTGTTATTGTAAGAGGCAGCTTGTTTGTTCCCAGCTGCTCAGCCCTGAAACAATCACACAGAATTTATATTATTTTCAGTACTGTCTGGCCAATAGTTTAAGGGTATTTCTGGCTAACTCATATCTTAAATTAACTCATCTCTGTTAATCTGTGTATCGCCACAAGGCTGTGGCTTAGCGGGTAAAGATCCGGCGTCTTTCTCTGGTGAGGCTACATGGCTTCTCTTTCACTCTGCCTTCTTTCTCGAGCATTCAGTTTAATTTTTCTGACTTACCTTTATTCTGCCCTGCGTAGTCCTAAGACAGTTTATTAAACAAAGGTATTGACAGCATATACAGGGGAATCCCACATCAAACTGTGGATACTTTAAAGGTGGGATATTGTGGGAAGTTTTCTTTTATTCATGGACTCATGCCTTTGAGGGAGACTGTGGGTCCCTGATCCCTTAGACACTCTTGCTTCCTGGTGATAAATTGATATGTTCTACCACAATCCTCAGGTGACATGCTTTTACAGAACCCAAACAATGTGACTAAAATGATATTATTTAAGACACAAACACATTAAGCAAACCTGGTTTGAAAATTTAAAACATTCGAAGTGTAGTTTGGACCTTCCCCAAAGGTTCCTCGCTCTCTCTGGGAGTGAATGGGTGGTATGGGAAGGTAAGTGCAGGGAATGGGAGGAGGAGAGGGAGTCGGAACTTGAATTGGCATGAATAATGAAAACACATAGCTTGTTTTCTTGTTTAAAAAACAAAGAGCCGATGGGGTCATAGTGTCTATTCACAGCAATAGAAACTCTAACTAAGGAAACATCCACCGTGTTTAACTGATGCAGATTTTCTCCTAATTGTTATACAGACCCAGAGAAATTGTAAAATCAAACCCAGAAGGCTTTTCTCCAATTTATTGTGGAATTTTACCTTTCTGTATTGGCCATTACAGTATTTCTGATCCCACATAACTGTCAGAAGTTTCTACCTTCCTATTAGGTTGCAATGTTTATATACTCTGCTAATATCTGGTGAGAACTGTTTCTGCTTTATAATTCTACAGAGTCCTGCTAAGGTACTCCATGGAACTTGGCAGTCACAACTTCTGAAACTGATTAAGCAAAATAGCTCCTCGATTTCTCCATTTCTCTCATCCTCTGTAGACTTCTCTTTCTCAAAACTGTTCCTTAGATAAAACTTACTAAACATATAAGCAAAGTAATTACAGGGTTTTTATTCATAACCTGCGACTCACTATGGTGCAAATTTATTTAGAAAGAACCTTTTCTTTTTGTTTGGATTTTCCACCCTTTAGATACTTTTTGGTATGCCAATATGACTGGGTTTTATCTTTCAGAAGTGTTCTGATTCTGTTTTTATCTCTTCTCAGCCAAGTGCTTCCCAATTCTCTTTCTCTGATTCTCTTTACATTACTACATTTCAGAAAGCCACACTGTGAGAGTCCATGGCCTCTCAGAGAACAAGTTATCTCCTTGATATTTTCAGTACCATCAGGCTCTAAACCACTGATGCTGATTGAATGCAGGAGTAGAACACATATTTCCTGGGTGAAAGAATTGCTCGAATTCTGGATCAATGCTTATTTCATTACATACCGTGCACATAGATCCTCATCTTCTTTCTTTATGCTATAATTATGAATGAAACTGCCTCAACCAAGAAATAAAACCAGGAAACTGATGTGTTATCTAAGATGTGTTCTAGATGAGTTTTCCTAAATTCTCAGAAATCTTGTATTTGTTTTAACATGATGGATAAATTTTAAAACCACTAACAATATTCAAGACTGTCCCACCAGGAGACAAGATCTTTGTCTCAACCATTTCTTTCCTTGCTTATGATAAATTTCATTTTTAAAATCCTATATTGTTATTCTTCATTATTCTAGTTTCTCATTCATTAACCATGATAATATTCTCCTCTGTTACAACAGCAACACTATTCTGATTTAGGTCAGTAGAGACAAAGATTTACTTTCCATTTTTAGCTTCTTTACTTCTCAGTTACTTTCAACTCATTTAGACACTTTTTCTTTGGAATAAAGTTTTGGCCTGGTGCTGACTATCGGTAGCAGAGACTGCTTGACTGCTATAAACAAGACTTTGGGTTCAATGTCAGCATTACAGATAAATACATCCACAAAAAAATCTTGTCTTCAAAAAAAAATAAGCAAGTTTCCTTGGTTTTTTGTCAGCCACACAGTCTTTGGTTGGCCCAGTCTCTCTGGATTTTCTTCTCCTTTCTCCTCTAAAAACAATGAGTAGTGAATGGCTTGAAGTCTTTTTCTGCACATTTTTTCTCATGGACTTACTTTGGTAATTATATATATTTCCACAGTGGCATCACCAATGCATTTGGAAATTTATGTGTCAATAGATGGTATATTGCACTCAAGGTCTAACTCAAGATTGAAATACATAAAATGCTGTCACCTGACACAAATGTGAAGTTATTAGCATGATATGGCTAGATAACACACCAAAGCAAAAGAATTTTGAAGGGTTGAAACTGAATTATGAGAACCATATATTAAAAAATGAGGCCAGGTATATGGCAGGTAAATAATAAATTCAATTTAAATAGAAAATGTATGGCCATAAATGAATAACAATTACTGTTATTGAATGTCTTTTCTCTTTTAGCTATAAAGCACATTACTAACATTTATAGTAGTAACTGAATTTCTAGTTAGGAAAATAAAGACCACAGTCCAGTTTTTGAATCTAGAAGCCATATATCATGTGTGTCGTAATATATATTCAATATCGATTCTATAAAATGCCTAGATCTCATCCTGAAAGGTGTGTCTTTCTTGGTCCCTTTATCTCAACTCTAAGGACAGTGGCTACTAGTTATAATGTTCATGTCTTTATTTGTTAGCATTGAACTTATTCTCAGCAGTCAATGATTTGGTGGTCTCATTCCTGTCTGGAGTTAAATATTCTAGCGTTAAAGTTTGCAGATGAGATTAGTTCACATTTACCTACACCTATGATTGCACAGTTCTAAATGTGTTATAAATGTACTTACTCTCACATCAGTTGCATAAGGAATATACTGGTTAATATAGTGATCCATGCCCATCCATAAAGCAGCCCCTTCAGGAGAAACTTGCATGATCTTTCCACCATTTGCCAGAAGTCACTCTATTTAAAAATGTCGAGAGCTGAAAAGATTTGCTGATCATCATAAAGCTCTATTTACAATGAACAGAAAGTGTTGACGACTGCATTCTCTGACTCCTAAGAATAAATATAAATTAAAGTGCACTGTGAAATAGGTAACAGTTAAAGCCTCACAACTCATAAACAAAACTTCAGGCAAACTGACAAAGAAAGACAAGGCCCCAGCTGAGCCACATCGCTTATATGCTCTTTTCTTTAGCAAAGGTTAAAAAGAGAGGGCATACTTCCTTGTGTACAATAACCTTTGTGTGCTATTTTGTGGAAGCAAGGGTAAGGATATGACACAAAAGAGTCATAAACTAAAAGAGATACAACTAGGTTTTACTGAGAAAACAAAATTATATGCAAAAACTAACTAAAGATCCTCTGTAAAGAACTCTGGGTCTAATTATCCAGAGGAAACCGTCAAATTTTTTGGCATATTTTTATTTTTTTTTCATCTTGATTAGTCCCCAAAGTTTTCTTTGTTTTATTTTTTATTGAGAAAAGGAAAAAAAAAGTTTCCCCCTCCTCCCAGCCTCCCATTTCCCTCCCCCTCCTCCCAGCCTCCCATTTCCCTCCCCCTCCTTCCACCCCTCTCCCCCTCCCTCCACTCCTCTCCTCCTCCCTCTCCAGTCCAAAGAGCAGTCAGGGTTCGCTGCCCTGTGGAAAGTCCAAGGTCCTCCCCGCTCCGTCCAAGTCTAGGAAGGTGAACATCCAAACTGGCTAGGCTCCCACAAAGCCAGAACATAAAGTAGGGTCAAAACCCCGTGCCATTGTCCTTGGCTTCTCATCAGCCCTCATTGTTCGCCATGTTCAGAGAGTCCGGTTTTATCCCATGCTTTTTCAGTCATAGTCCAGCTGGCCTTGGTGAGCTCCCAATAGATCAGCCCCACTGTCTCAGTGGGTGGGTGCCCCCCTCGTGGTCCTGACTTCCTTGCTCATCTTCTCCCTCCTTCCGCTCCTCATTGGGACCTTGGGAGCTAAAGGAGCTAAAAGTATACAATGGAAGAAAGAAAGCATCTTTAACAAATGGTGCTGGCACAACTGGATGTCAACATGTAGAAGAATGAAAATTGACCCATATCTATCACCATGCACAAAACTCAAGTCCAAATGGATTAAAGACCTCAATATCAGTCCGAACACACTGAACCTGGTAGAAGAGAAAGTGGGAAGTGCCCTACAACAGATGGGCACAGGAGATCACTTCCTAGGTATAACACCAGCAGCACAGACATTAAGGGCAACGTTGAATAAATGGGACCTACTAAAACTGAGAAGCTTATGTAAAGCAAAGGACACTGTCACTAAGACAAAAAGGCAACCTACTGACTGGGAGAATATCTTTACCAACCCCGCAACAGACAAAGGTCTGATCTCCAAAATATATAGAGAACTCAAGAAACTAGACTTTAAAATGCTAATTAACCCAATTAAAAAATGGGGCACTGAACTGAACAGAGAATTCTCAACAGAAGAAGTTCAAATGGCTAAATGACACTTAAGATCATGCTCAACCTCCTTAGCAATCAGGGAAATGCAAATCAAAACAACTTTGAGATATCATCTTACACCTGTCAGAATGGCTAAAATCAAAAACATCAAGAATAGCCTTTGCTGGAGAGGCTGTGGAGGAAGGGGTACACTCATTCATTGCTGGTGGGAATGCAAACTTGTGCAACCACTTTGGAAAGCAGTGTTTTGGTTTCTCAGGAAATTCGGGATCAACCTACCCCTGGACCCAGCAATACCACTCTTGGGAATATACCCAAGAGATGCCAGATCATATGACAAAAGCATTTGTTCAACTATGTTCATAGCAGTGCTATTTGTAATAGCCAGATCCTGGAAACAACCTAGATGTCCTTCAATGGAAGAATGGATGAAGAAAGTGTGGAACATATTTTTCTTAAATTATGTTTTTATTACTTTTTGAAAAGAAGATATTTTATGTAGACACTTAAATATATAAATTAATGCAGAAAGAAGCCCATAGCTATATGCATGCATTCATAAGTATGCATATACCAATTAGATGGAGATAAGTACTAAAACTCTGAAGAACAATATTTATAACACACAGTTTTATATGAAAGTTATGAAATTTTCAATAGTCCCCATTAGCTCTACTGCTAAACTCCCTTATGGTAACCTCTTACATCAGTTTATTATGTTTACGACAACTAACAAGCCAATAGTAATATTTTATTATTAATTAAAACAGTGCCTTAGTAATATTCACTGCTGTTATCGTAATGCCCATCCCTTTCTATTCCAGAATTCCAGGAAGTGTGTTGTTTTATGTTTGGCCTTCTGTCTCTCTGTGCTTTAGCAGGCTGTGACAGTATCTTGCCATGTAGTTGTTTTTGGTGACCTCACAGTTTTTTTTTTTAAGAATCATTTTCATTATTATTATTATTATTTTCCATTCAAAATTTACACTTCCTCCTCTCCTCCCTTTCCCTTACTGGTCCCCCACTCACCCTCCTCCCTCCCCCTCCCTCCTTAAGAGAGGGCACCCTGCCCTGTGGGAAGTCCAAGCCCCCCCCCCCCCCGACACTCCATCCAGGCCTATGAAGATTTGCATCCAAATAAACTAGGGTCCCAAAAAGCCAGTACTAGTTGAAATAAGTCCCAATGCCTTTATCAATGGCTTCTCAGTCAGCCCCTATTTTCAGCCACTTTCAGAGAATCTGGTTTGATTGCAGCATGCTCATTCAGTCCTGGTCCAGCTGGATTTAGTGAGCTCCCATTAGAACAGGCACGATGTCTCAGTGGGTGGACCAACGGACCAACCCCTAGCGATCCAGACTTCCTTGCTCATCTTCTTCCTCCTTCTGCTCTTCAACTGGACCTTGGGAGCTCAGTCCTTTGCTCCGATGTACTCACTCATTAGTGGACTCTAGCCATAAACAAAGGACATTAAGCCTATAGTTCGCAAGCCTAGAGAAGCCAAATAACAAGGTGAACCCAAAGAAAAACATATATAGATTCTCCTGAAAATTGGAAGCAAACAAGATTGCAGGGGCAAAAGTTGGGAGTATGGGGTGGGGGTAGGGGTGGGGGTGGGGATGGGGGAAGAGAAGAGGGGGAGAGAGAAGGGAGAAAGGAAAGACTGGGAAGAGCTTGGGGGAGTGGGAGGGTGAAGATGGAGGAAGGGCGGATATAGGAGCAAGGAAGAAGACCTCACAGTTTTTATGAGTTCCTGTGGAATAGTTTTAAAGACTGCATTTCTCTCTGAGTTTCTGTGATACTTATCTCCACAGGGTTTGTGGATTTTTTTTTTTTTAATCAGGACACCACAGATGGAAAATGCTCATATAATACTAAGGCCATGTCCTTAGGACGTCTCCACTATTGTTTTTAAATTCGATATCCTGCTCACAGTAGGAGGTTTTAAGTACCATTTGCTATAAAGTTATGTTCTTGCTCTTTTTATACCTTACTTTTTAAAAAATGAATTTCTTTGTAAAGGCTGAACATAAACTTTCAGAGTTATATTCCACTTTTAGAGAAGTGTGTAAATTATTTGGAATTCCTCTGCATGGTTAATTATTAATTTATGTAGGTATTTTTATGAATTTAGAGTAATTTATTATACCATTTTGCCATGTCTTTCAATTTAATGCTCTCTTGCTCTAAGAAAATCAGGGAAACTATTGGTAGAAATTATGAATTGTCTACTAACAAGCAAAGCTTTTGCATCTACTTTCTTTAATCCCTTATGCACTTTCCAGGGTTTTTATTTGATGAATGTTTTAACTCATGGCTGAACTCCAATTTTGAATAGATTATTAAGAAGTGTTTAAGTTGAAAAAAAAAAAAGGACCTACTTTAAGGAAGGAAATAGGCCACTAGGGAAAGTCTTTGGGAACAATACCTTGCCCTTCCTCTGACTTCCTCTTATTCTCTGCTGAGATGTGGGATATACTTGTATCCAGTCCCTACTCTGAAATCTTTTTACATTTAATTGTCTCTGTCAGGTCACAATAACGACAACACAAACAGGTACTTGTGTATTCCTTCCTATGATCACTACATGGCTCTCCATTACCATCAATCATATCAGACCACAGAACCTAATCATGGGTGTCTACAAAATCACAGATAATTTACAAAGTATATGCAATTTCTTTTCCTTTTCATGGATGCCAAGAAAGTCCTGCAGTTTGTAAATCTATTTTCACAATTGGGAAATCAAATATCTAGTCCATTATCACAGCCAGACTTAGTAAAATTTGACAGGAGAGATGGCTGGGGACTGGGATAATTGCTCAGTGGGTGCTTATCTGCCATTCAGAAAACCCTGAATTTAATCCCCACAATGGCACAAATTGGGCATTATAGACAGAGACTGTGCTTTCATTTCCCAACTCCCCAGACCCAAATATTCATAACAACACTGTTTAGCAATAGTTCAGGCATATTTCTAGCTAGCTCTTAACATCTTTAATTAACACATTTCTATTAATCTGTTATTGTTATGACGCTGTGACTTACTGGTATGGCATGTTACTCTTTTGGAAGCTACATGGCATCTTCTTTGACTCTGCCTATTCTTTCTATCGCTGTTCAAATTTCCCACCTGGTTTTACTCTGCTAATCCGTTGGCCAAAACAGCTTTATTCATTAACCAATAAAAGCAACACATATATGCAGAAGGACATCCCACATCAGGGTATGGTTGTGCATGCCTCCAATCCCAGTACTTTGGAGTTGGAAGCAGAAGGATCAGTCATTAAAGACCACTCTTAGCTACGTACCGCATTAAAGGTCAACTTGGAACACAATGAAACAAAACAAAACAATAAAACGCATTTTTTTTAAAGTATGAATATTGATCATCCTAAAAGAATCACCTGGAATTCTGCTGACTGAGCAGAGCTGTTTGCTTTCAGGTAGCCATAGTGGTGCTGAGGTTGAAGACATCAAGATTTGGCTTACCTGAAACAGCAACAAGCTGTGCTTTTGCTTCTGATTAGAACTGAAAATAGTATTTTCCTGATGGTGTTACTGAGATTTGATTTGTATAGCATACTTACAACAAGATAAAGATGATTTTCAAATGGGTGTACCTGGGCACTGTGTCTGAGAGGCAATCCCTAAAGTCACTGGAAATAATCACCGGATGAAAGGCAGATTCTCTCTGTAACTAAACTCTCTATACAGCATAAAACATCTGTTATAGACAAGGGTTGGCCATATACATTTAGCCTCTAGGATATATAGTCTTAAATCCTTCAGACTTACAACCTGCTATTTATTTATTTATTTATTTATTTATTTATTTATTTATTTATTTATTTATTCTGATTTTTTTGAGTTTTGAGGCAGGGTTTCTCTGTAGCTTTGGAGCCTGTCTAGGAACTAGCTCTTGTAGACCAGGCTGGCCTCAAACTCACAGAGATCTGCCTGCCTCTGCCTCCAGAGTGCTGGGACTAAAGGTGTGTGCCACTACTGCCTGGCTACCATGTGTTGTTTATTTCCTCTATTAGAATCAACTAAGTACACTGGTATTTCCAGCACATCTGCATTGCATAATAAGGTAACTGAGAAACCACACTTGTTTTAATTCAGAGCTCCTTATGTGCAAAATTTGGGAAAGTTTCAAGTACACTCTTTTCCGTTATATATCTATGGAATATCACTAAGAACAAAATGTAATAATCATACTTTGTTCAAATTTAAAGTTATGTAAATTTAAACACTGAGTGTCATTTGAGTCTGGTATCACAATAGATATGCAGTCCAAATCTAAAGTGTTCAGGAAAAAAGGAAGAAGAGTACTACATTTGAAATGGAATGGATTCCCCTTCCCCATCTTTCTTTTCAATTTGTCATTGCATTGATGACATAGTCTCTGATTTGTCAAACTTTCTCTTCCTGGAATTCAATCTCTGCTTCATGAGTAAGATAAAATGAGGTTAGCTTCAAAGCCTTTATGCTTGGGTTGCAAGTTCTGCATTAGAAGGGGCTCAATGTGGGAGTGGGTCTTCCAAATACTCAATTGTTTTTACCTGTAGTTTAACTTTTTCTACGTGGAATGTGAATGAGAGGAAATGCTAGCTGCTTATCCTGCATAGAGACTCTGGCTTTTGACTGGGAGCTGAGCCAAGCTGCCTTCTTGTCTACCACCCAATATGAGTAGTTTCTGTCATGCTGTGCTGAGAGCCCAGGGCTGGGGGATAAGTGGCTCATAGCTAAAATGCCTGGCACTTTCTGTTCCTACTGATGTCTTCTAGATTTCCTTGACTCAGTGAATCTCCTTGTTTCTTCACTAACTGTGATTATTCTTAGTAACCTTTCTGAGAGGAGAGAGTCTTTTGTTGCATTCATTCATCTATTTAATGTGTTTGTGTGTGTTTATGTGTGTGTATCTGTACATTTACAGTCACATGTACTATGTCACACATGTGAAGGTCAGAGAACAAATTTCTAGGCTCTCTCTCCTTCTATGTTGGTCCCAGGGAACAATCTCAGACATTCATTCTTGTCAGCCAGCATGACTCACTGAGCCATGTCACCAACGTATTTTCTTTTCTTGTTCATTTGTGATTTTGGTGACTTGTTTTGCTGGTATCAGATCTAGGGTTTCTTCATTCAGGCTACACAGAGTTACACTTTCACTAAAAAACCAATCTATACACCCTTTCTTTCCTAATATGAACAATCACACTCTGCTATGAGCCCAGACAAGAATTTTGTTACTTTTTCTTTTATATTTCTACTACCTGGATGCCTTTGATTTTTTTCTCTTATTTTATTAACTCTGATATCTATGTTAAGGGAATAATATTTGTATTTAATATAGTTGTCCATTTTATCTTTTCTCATTCAAGGACTCTATTAATGTCATTTATCTTATTTCAATCATCCTTTTATAAAGTAACTATATATACACTTGACACTGTGCAGATAATTTTCTAGAATAATAAATGTAATGAAAATGACAATAAGGTTGTGGTGGAGATGCTATTTCAGAGAGAAAATATCAGGAAATAACATTTTGCAAAAATGGTTGCCTTTTGTGGAAGGATGAAGAATAAGTTGCAATCCATTTTCCACAGGGGAGACAATTGTAACGAAAGATAAGAATGAATGTAAAATCTCTAAGTCAGAAAACAATTGTGTAACAAAGAGCAGTTAGTGTGGCTGGGGCACAGTGATCTAGGAGTAAACAAGAATTACACTGTCTCAGAGAGCAATTGAAGTAGTTGCTTGCATCAAGCTGGCAGATTGTGACTCACAGGCTAAGCATGGCATGCCACCTGATTCTGCATTGATGTGAATTAAGAATAGATTTTATAGTTCAAATTCTTTAAAAAATCAAATTGATACCATTTATGAAATACGCAAGCGTTTCTCACTTTGTCCTCTCTCTGATATTCTGGAACTGGTCCTTGGTCATTACTAAGATACAGTTTGCGCATGGCCCACTAATCTTCCTGTGTTTTCTCTAGTAAGAAACCTTACTCTCTCCCTTCTCGGTATGTGGCTTTCCAGCTGATATTTTCCCAGTATCCTAACCTTGTCCTAAATTCACAAAATGCAAAAGACATTTTTTTTTTTTTGAGACAGGGTTTCTCTGTGGTTTTGGAGCCTGTCCTGGAACTAGCTCTTGTAGACCAGGCTGGTCTCGAACTCACAGAGATCCGCCTGCCTCTGCCTCCCGAGTGCTGGGATTAAAGGCATGCGCCACCACCGCCCGGCTTGCAAAAGACATTTTTCACAGTTGTTTAGGTGATGACAGGTGGTGTTTGTTATCCTCATTTTGGCTATTTCGGGTGTAATATTTGGTTGATTGCAAATTTATATGTTGACTAAGAAATATTTGTTTGGCAGGAGATACACATGGTGGTTAATATAGTGTGTGTCAGAATCTAGATTCACATGGGAAATGGGCCTTTGGGCATTCTTATGGGAGATTATCTCGATTGTTCTCACTGATGAAATCCCACCTTAAGTGTGTGTGTTTGGGGGGGCATTCTCTGAGTACAGATCCTGGATGACATCATTTCTCTTCTTCTGACCACAGGTGTAACATGGTGAGCTGCTTCATGCTCCTCTGGCCCTCGCTTTCCCATTAAAATGGATTTGACCATGGTCTGTGAGACAAAGTAATACAACTTAAGCTGCTTTTTGTTAGAGAGCTTCATCTTAGTAACAGAAAAGCCACCAAAACAGTGTCAAGATTCTAAGTATAAACTGCAAATTCTTGGTAATAGCCAAGAGAGAAGATTCTGGAAAGACAGATTACCTGTATCTGCAGTTGCAGCTCCTAAAAAAATTGTGCATCTTCTGGAACCAACCTATAGAAACTCTATATGCCTGAATTCCTTTTGCCTGCACAAATGCATTAGAAAGACATACACATTACAATAGTGTGTGTTGCATTTAAACTGGCACCTGGATGAAAGAAGTCTCACATGATATCTAAATAGTCTGTCATTGTTACTATATATTATTTTAAAATGCCTATTACATATATTTATTTATAGTGAGAATGTGTACATTGGCATACCTATGGAGGCAGAGGACAACTTTCAGGAGTTAGTTTTATTCTGTCTTGTGGGCTTCAGGGATTGAACCCAGGTGCCAGGCTTGGCAGCTGGTGCCTTTATGAGTTGAATCATCCTTTTGAGCCGAAAGCAACTGTATTTTAAATTGAAACAAATAGTGGTATCTCTTGTTTTCAATTTTTATTTCTGTTCTATCCTGGTTAGGGCTTTATTGCTGTGACAAGACACCATAACCACAGCAGCTCATATAAAAGAAGCATTTGAGACTGGATTAGAGTTTCAGGGGTTTAGTCCATTATCATCATGACAGGAAGCGTGGCAGCATGCAGACAGACGTAGTGTTAGGGAAGGAGCTGAGTTCTTCATCTTGATCTGCAGGGAGCAGAGGGAGACAGTCACCATGGACATGGCTTCAGCATACATGAGACCTTAAAGCCCACCTTCACAGTGATACACTTCCTCCAAGGCCACTCCCTAAGGGCCAAGCATGGTACTCAACACACGAGTCTACGGGGGCTATTCCTATTCAAACATCACAAGTTCTTCTAACTGGAATGTTGTGAGTTCATTATAAGGAGCCATATTTTCTTTTCGTTTTTATTTACCACAATTCTTGCTAAATTGTGTTTCATGTTTTTGATAACACAAACTGTTTCCAATGTTAAAATGAATGGGAAGTCTGTAACAATTTAAGTTAATAAAAATGTCATTATTCATATAGTAAATGATTCTTAATATATAGGTTTTATCATTTTGATCTCAAAGTGTTTTAGAATACGGGAAGACAAATACCACAGAATTAAAGTCAGTGTATTATTATTTTCCCTTCAGTAGTGACTACTTGCAAAATCCTCATCACAGGTGGGTACAAATTTAAAAATCTATTATTGTGTCAAGAATTTTTATGAAATAGAGAGGATATTTTTTTCTGTAATATGTTAAAAGAAGAGGTATTTTAACTTGAAAAGTTATTGTACAATGTGAAGGTAATTAGCTGTATCAAGTCTAGCCTAAGCAACATAATTTTAGTTATTTTATATTATTTCAATTTTGGTACTAAAAAGAAGTAACTGTTACAGTTTACATATATTAAATCAGTTCCAATAAAAGTATATTTCAAGGTTAATTCTTTCTGTTAATGATACTTTACTTTAAATATAAGTTATTTGCAATTTTCCCCCTCTCCTGCTGAAAGAGGGAAAATCAGTTTTCTCCAATGAATGGCACTAGATACATCAATATCACAATTGGGGTGGGGGGAGAAGTTGAACAAAACAAAATGGGCTCCATGTTTTTGGTTTGTTTTTTTTGTGTATAACTTTTGTTGTTGTTATTGTTTGGTAATTTTGGCCTTTTGTTATATCTTGTTTCACTTGAGAACAAGAGAGAGGAGAGAGAAAGAGAGAGAGTGGGTAAAGATAGGAAGACTTGTGGAGCAGGAAATTATCAAATTACATTATATATATATATATAAATATATATATAAATATATAATATGGTAGTAGCTATGAAATCATTTTTGTATAGCATGGCTACTGAAACCACTAGTATAAAATGGTACAGTTCACTTCAGTGGTTAGAATAATATTAGAATAATAAAGGAGTTTTTTAAACACGATCTCTAAGCACAGAAAACAAACATGGATTTAGGGATGGGACTGACTCAAATTGAAAAGCTTCATTTCAGCAATGAAACAAAATGAAGCTTACAAAGCGTAACTATGATAGTGGGCAATACTCATAATATATAAGAAGCTCCAGATTTTCAATAGCAAAGACACCCCCCAACCACCAATTTTGTCTTTTCTTAACAGAGAAGACTGTTATTGGATATTTGTACACTGTGTGAACATATATTGCTATGATGGTGTAATAAAAGGCTGAATGGCTAATAGCTAGATAGGAGGCATATGTTGTACTTCCAGGCAGAGAAAGAACTCTGGGAAGAAGGGTAGAATTGCCAGACAGAGGTGAAGAAGGCAGGGCATGCAGGAGGAGACATAAGAGTCATGACTCATATAGTGGGACACAGATGGATACAAATGGGTTAATTTATAAGAACTAGTTAGGAACAAGCTTAAGTTATAGGCAGAGCATTCAGAACTAATAACAACTCTACATGTCATTATTTGGTAGATGACTGGCAGAACAGGTAAAGACTTGCTGCATATTGTGTCTAATATAGGGACATATATTTCCATATAGGTACTGAGAAAGTGTTTTAAAAGTTCCAAACAGGCAAATATAAAGCCAGTTGTGTGTTAATCCACACTCTACCTTTGTTCTACCAACATTTCCCTGTTACCTTCCTCTCTTAGACTTTTAGTTCCCAGTATCTAGTACCTGTACCAGCTTCTTTTCTATAACATATTTTCTATTATCCCCACTTATTTTATTTTTTATTTGGATTACAAAATCATGGGTTCCCAAATAGCTTCTTCAGGAATGCTTCCTTCCACTGGCCCTTGTTTTCCCCTTACCAATCATTCAAATGAATTAAAATATTTATACTGTTAACCTGCAGTGCATACACCATGCCTGTTCCAGACAGATCCTCAAGGCATCTTCTCTTTATTACCGGGTTAGAGTTCTTCATTTCTATTTAATGGTGTTGCTGTCTTTACCAATCATCTTTTGTTTAGCCTCAATAATATGCATGTTTTTTTCTCAACAAACTTCAAAATTTCAAGACATTCCCCTATATCTGTAAATCTTACTATCAATGGAATGCAAAGCACTCAAGTCACAAGTTGCGTTTGAGCTGCCTTTAGTTTTCCCTGGCTGGATAATTATTCATCCTTAGAGTCCCCCCATGTAGACAAAATATAGACAAGTTTTTTTTTTCTGAGTGGAATATTATGGTCTCTAATCCAGATACATAGAAAAAAAGGCATTTTCACTAATAGTCTTCACTATTTTCTAAGCCATTCCCCCCAGGTTTATTAAAAAAAAATAGAGTGAAATTCTTTAGTTTCACTAATTGATCTCTCTCACTACAACTTCAGATAAACTTCATGAGGATATTTAAAGTGAGCAAAATACTAAGTTGATTTATATTTATATGTGTTCAGATATTTATATAACTAGTTAGTAGAACAAATTCTTGGGAATGATTGTTCCAATTAGAGTTTGCATAGTTTACAAAATAAAAATAAGATGTATTTTTCTTGTTCTCCCCACATCCCACATACTTTTTGAGGCAGAGTCTGGCTGGCTTTGAACGCATAGTGATTCTTGTGTCTGTTTTCTACATCCTGGGATTAAAACTATGCACCAACGTGCCTTGATTCTCTTGTCTTTTTAAAGTAATATTTACAAGGGCTGGTAAGATGAAAGATTGGGTAAATGCACTTACCACCAAACCTGATGCCTTGAATTTGGTCAAGAAATCCCTCAAGGTGGAAGGAGAGAATTAATTTTACAGTATGAAATGAATTTGAGCTCCACATATATACTGTAGTATGAACTTACATGAAAACATGCACACACAAATATGTAAAAAACTGTAAACATACTCATAACAAAAAAACCTGGTGTGGAATAACTGAGCATTATACATTCTAAAATAAATTATAAATCATGAGTTATTTATATTTCAAGATATTTTTCTGAAGTATCTAATTTTTATTTGTTTTTGTCTTTTTCTTTGCTCTCATTCCTTAAGGTTTACATGCATGTTTCCCTATTATGAAGTTGAGTATCATTTAACTTCTACAAGGTAAAGGTCCTTTCTTGTGAAACTATTTCACAATTCAAAGTAATCTTTCAAAGGAAATAAGGTTTTCTAAGTATAGTAAAAATTGTGAGAAAAATAATTCTCCCCACAAAATGAAACTTTAAACTTTTCTTTAGCTTATAACTGTGTATCTGTGAAGAGGAATGGCTATGCTCTTCCTCTCCGAGCCTCTTCTACATTGATTTTTGGAAGTAGTTGAACAGCCTAGTATTTAATTCTTACAAATTTTCCAAAGTACAAGCTGTGCACAGCTGGTGTGCAATGATTACATTTTAGCTCCTTAATGTTGTCTCATTTTGAAAAACTGTTTTGTTTCTAAAAAAAAAATAATGACTCATTTCCTAAATTAAACTTAGCTATTTCAATGGCTATGAAGGAAGTATGCTGAAGGTCATCTTTCTATCCTTTTCCATAGATCACAAATGTCCTTGTGTCTTTTAGAGATTTCTTCATCAGTTTGATCCCCTTGCATTATACAGATGCTCTTCCAACACTGCTCTTCACTGAAGACAAAGATCTGACACTTTAAAGAAATACAGCCAAGTTACTGATAATTTTCCTTGGCCCTATTGTATGTTCTTATGAAACCTGCTCACAGTGCAGAACTCTTGTAAATCATTTTTGTTCGAGTGCTGTTGTGAGGTGGACGAGGTCAAACCCAGTAAGAATTCATAGCAAGTATGTGAAAGGAGCTTAGAAAACTTCAGTCTTCCCATTCTCTCTTATTGCCTCTCACGTTTCCCTCTCTTCTGCAATGCCCCTTTCTCAATTTCCCATCCCCTCTCTGCAGGTAGACACACTAGGTGCTTCTGTTATGGCACACTAATTAGGTCCAGAAGCAAGCGCCCATCCTTCAGAATTGTGTGCAAAGATTAATGCAACTTCTTTTTTAAGTTGATGATGTCAGGTATTTTTGAGTCCATGGTGGGAAGGTGAATAACATATATAAAGATATTGTACAGCTTTACTTGAAATAGCCTCAAAATGAAGTCTATGTATATTGACTATATTTCTACTAATAAAATATGATATGTCTACAAATATCTGTCTATATTTGCTTTCTAAATTATATTGCAATTAGAATTTGTTTCCCCTACTATTCTGACTGCTCCTTTTCCTATTATAAATAAAATAGTTGGGGGCTGGAGAGATGGCTCAGAGGTTAAGAGCATTACCTGCTCTTCCAAAGGTCCTGAGTTCAATTCCCAGCAACCGCATGATGGCTTACAACCATCTGTAATGGGGTCTGGTGCCCTCTTCTGGCCTGCAGGCATACACACAACAGAATATTGTATACATAATAAATAAATATTTAAAAATAAATAAATGAATAAATAAAATAGTTGATAAATATTTGTTTGCTGAATGAAAGTTATCAATACAGTTTTGTTTTATCCCTCCCTTTGTAATTTCATATTACTGTACAACTGTTCTTAGAACTTGCCACTTCAAGAAAACTACATATATATGCATAAAAACATAAATAATAAAAAAACTGCAGTAGTCAATATGATCCTGTTCCATAAGTGTCTGTTAATCAGGCCACTCTTTTCAGGCTTATATTCTGAGCCTATAGTTCATTATCAATTCTCACCTTTATCTTAAGTATCACTGTACTCTTGAAATCTAATAGAAAGTTATATCAAATCAAATAAGAAAGAAACAATGAACATGTTATGAATGAATGATCATAGCAAGGAAATATTGAATTTCTTTTAGACTACTATTTAATAATTTAAAAACCTTGGTAATTTCACGCACAATGTCAGCATTTGTTGAATCACTAGTGATTTACTAGCCAACAATAGGTAAAGATGTTTGGAATTTAGAAAGGAGTTGTAGGTCAAATGTTTTGAGGTTGGGTTGATATTACAGTCCTATTGCTAGGAACGTCCCCTGGTTAAGGAAGATGCCCAATTCAGGCTCTGTATTCCACATCCGTAGCTGTCTTCACTAGGGTCATTCTTATTGATTCCAGTGAGTTTCCACTACACTAGATTTCCACATAGTACCCCAAATACCCCCAGTGTGAGTCATCTCTCTAAGAACTCTCTTCCTCTGTCTCTCCCCCAGCTACACCTGATTCCTCATGTCCCCATTCCTATACGCTCCAGTTCACCCACAAAATCAATTTTATTTCCCATTCCCAAGAGAACCATGAATTCCCCCACTTAAACCTTCCTTGGTACATGGCTTTTTTGGCTCTGTGGGTTATAGCATGATTATGCTTAACTTAATAGCTAATGTCTGTGTATACGTGAGTAGATACTATATTTGTATTCTGCCTCACTCAGAAGGAACACTGTCAAATATATTTTATGAGGCCATAGTCACACTGATATACAAATCACACAAAGATTTGAAAATGAAGAGGACTGAATATTTTCCTCAAACACAAAGTGAAGTTGTTTCTTTATCATTATTAAATTCCATTTTAGTTATGTATAAAACTGAATTTATTTTGCATGCTGACTTTGTTAGATAAAATAGGAAGTATCTTTTAAAATTACTTTTTAAATAAGATATAAATCTCTAGATTTTAGTAGTTAACAAAAATGAGTGCTTTATTTTCATTTCACTAACAGCACATTAGCTGCAAATTAAAACAAATACTTTGTGTCAAATAGAAATTTCTATTCCTGAAGAAGCCCAAAATATGCTCCTCTTTTACAACTAAATTTGATTTATCAACTCTCCAACACTCCAATATGTTTCTTTTATTTATTTATTTATTTATTTATTTATTTATTTATTTATTGTTTTTTTGTTTTTTTTTGAGATAGGGTATCACCTTGAACTTACTATGTAACCTAGGTTGACCTCAAACTCAAGATCCTGCTGCCTCCACCTCTTTTATTTATTTATTTATTTATTTATTTATTTATTTATTTATTGTTTTTTTGTTTTTTTTTTTTTTTGAGACAGGGTTTTTCTGTGGTTTTGGAGCACTTGTAGACCAGACTGGTCTCGAACTCACAAAGATCCGCCTGCCTCTGCCTCCCGAGTGCTGGGATTAAAGGTGTGCGCCACCACCGCGCCGGCTATGTTTCTCTTTTAAAAGGCAAACCATGGAAGTAGTTATCTATGTTCATTTTGCTCAGTTTTGTGGTGAGTAAGTGTCTGTTTTGATAAAGATTTTTCAGTGGGTAGAGTGTTAATCAAGGGGAAGCAGAATAAAGCAACAGTGTCTTTCCCTCCAGAAAATAAAAATTGCAAACTTTAGGTAATATAAAATATTTATCAGTTATCATGATATTATTTCAAATCACCGATGAATTTCTAAATTATAATTTGTGACAAAATTGCAAACAAATTAAGTAGTTTAATCTTTTTTAATATTTAAAACAATCTTATTTTCCATATATAGGATATAACAGAGATGCTCTCCTAGGAAGTTAGTCCTCCTCACACAGATCCTACAAGCAATTTCATCTTTATATTGGCTTGTATTTATTGACTTGCATGTGTTGAACAATACCTGCATCCCTAGAAGAAAGCCAACTTGATCATGGTGAATGACGATTAAGATGTATTATTAAACAACATTTTCAAATATTTTATGTAGAATTTTTGTATGTCCATCAGAAATTGGTGTGTAATTATCTTTGTTGGATCTTCATCTGGTTTTGGTATCAGAGTAATACTGACTTCATAAAAAGATATTGGAAATATTATCTCCATTTTTATTTAAGAAATAACTTTAATGGTATTTGGGTCACCCTACATGGGCTTTATGCTCAGGCCACAAGACATAAATTGCTAAATAAAATGTCTGGTGCCAGGTACAATGTATTTCCACTTGAATTGCAGGCCAAAGATGCTCTTGGGTTCCTGAAAAATTTTCAGGCCAATTCCATTGCTCCCTTTGTCTATTAAAACTTGAGAGTAAAATTCTACTGTTAGAAACGACACACATCATGTAGATGTCATGCTGGTACTTATCAGTAATACAAGCATCAAAACACGTATTTATTTCTGTATCTCTAATAGAATCTATTTGGAGTGGTGGAAAACATTCTTTATCCCATTGGAATTGCTCCATAATTCTGTGCTCCGGCTTTTGGCAATAACAAAGAAAAGCTTTCTGAAAGCCTGTGATTATAGAACTTTCATAAAGACAAAGCGTGGCAGATAATTCAAGGCTATTAGGCCCTCTTCATGTTGATAATTATCAGGTATTTAATGCTTTGTGAACATTTCCAAATTAATGATTAATTAGCCCCTTTTGCAACTCAGGTCAGTCAGTCCCATTATACAACTTGCTTTTTTAAAAAAAGCTGCAAAGGCAAGACGAGCTTTACATAGAATGCTCCAGTAATTACAATCTTTGAGGCTATTGAGGACTGAAGAAAACATTGCTAAATTTTATAGAAATTTAATTGATCATACCTTTGTTTGCAACAATGCTGAAGACTTGCAGAATATTTCCAAATCAGCTTAGTATGTTGTGAATCCAGATTGACCTACTTTCATAAAGTCTATGTGATCCATAACGGGCATTATTTTTTTTACATATGTAAAGTGCTCTAATCCTTACCAAAGGATGTGCACTAAATTAGTAAACTTTACAAAGTAAAATACAACGTAGAAAGAATAACATCAGGACTATCCAGGTAATGCAAAGGGAAGAGAGAGTAAGAACATTAGGACTGGGGCTGGCAAGATAGCTCAGAGGTTAAGAGCCTTGCCTGCTCTTCCAAAGGTCCTGAGTTCAATTCCCAGCAACCACATGGTGGCTCACAACCATCTGCAGTGGGGTCTGGTGCCCTCTTCTGGCCTGCAGGCATACATACAGACAAAATATTATATACATAATAAATAAATATGAAAAAAGAACATTAGGACTGATACATTGCTGGATAAGAGGTGGGATTCATGCAGTTAGTGGAACCATTTCTAATATGAAAGCATGGTAACTTTGTCAATGTCTTAAAAATGAGTATAAAGAGCTGCAAAACTCTATCCTCTGAGTTGGACAGACATTATCGTTCTAATGTTCTAATAAAGAGTTCTATAAAAGGAGCAAGAGTGCATACTCTTATTGCTCCCTGCTTTCCGGCTGGAGATACATTTGCTCTGTCTTTTCCATCATTGCTGTTTGCATGAAGCTCTCACTAATTAAAAATGAGCCCAAGCTTGTGCATTAACTTTTAACCACCCCAAACTAGGAGCTAAATAACACTTTCTTTTGAAGTAACTTGTCTTTGAAACTTCTCTATGGTTACAAAATGCTTACTAATAAACTTCCATAAATTGCCAATGAAAAATGGATTCCCAGCTTCATAATTCTGGGAATCAATGCAGGTTGTGCCTTAGGTACAGAGTAGCACCCTTGGCAATCCTCCTTATCATGTCCCCACTGCAATTACTAAATTAGCTTAGTGCTCAGGAGAACCCTACCTCCTTTATCTGTGTCCCACTATCAATTATTATGTTTTTCTTTAAAGTTATTCAAATAAGAACAATTTCTTTTTAATATTATGAGATTGAAAGAAAATCAAAAGAAGGATAATGTTTAAGAAAATGTGGAATTTATGTGAAACTCAAATCCTAATATCTATAAATTAAGTGCTGTTGGAATGTAGCCACACTCATGCATTTTTGTATTGCCTATGACTGCTTTTTTCTACAAAGTCAGAGCCAAGTACTTGCCAGGGAACACTTCTGGTCTATAAAGCAGAAAATATTTACTATCAAGCCATTTACTGAAAAGTGTTCTGCAATAACTCTGAATATCCTGCTCTAATTCATGCTCCTGAAAATTCCTTCTCTGAGGAGACAGCAGAAACCAGGAGGTTAATAGGTTGTATAATATTTCTCAGGAAAAAAATGGTAAATAAAACTCATACTGGCCTCAGCCTCTTGGTCTTTATGTGGTCTCAATCTGCTGTGATGGCAAGCATTAAAATGAAGAATAGCACTGAAGAAAATACATTTTATCCTACAAAATGCATTTCCAAGCTTATCTGATAATTTCCTTAACATAATTTTATGTGAATTATTCATACCTATTGTCTCTTATTCATCAAGATAATATCAGTTTTCACTGAATTGTTGCCTTTCAAAGAAAATACTGTCATGTAGTAAGAAGGCTGCTTGTTCATTTTCTGGCTGCCCAGACTCCCAATATAACCACACAGAAACTGCATTAATTAAATCACAGCTTGGTCCATTAGCTCTAGATTTTCGTTGGCTAACTCTTCCATATTAATTTAGCCCATCTCCATTAGTCTGTATATTACCACATGACTGTAGCTTACTGGGTAAAATTCCATCTCGCATCTGTCTCCAGGGGGGGTTACATGGCTTCTCCTTGACTCTGCCTCCTTTCACCCAGCATTCAATTTAGTTTTCCCTGCCTACTTTACTCTACCCTAACACAGGCCTAAGACAGGTTCTTTATTAACAAATGGTATTCATAGCATACAGATGAGAATCCCACATCCCCTCCCCTTTTCTGTTTAAATAGAAGGAAGATTTTAATTTTAACAACTAAAATTACATATAACAAAACAGTTATCAAGCAAGAATTATGGTTATAATATTTATATATATATATATTTTATCTTTTATCATAACCAGGGAAAACTATGCCTATTCTTCAACTCCATCAAAGACTCCAGAAGGATACAATATTACCTAAGTTAACAGGGAGTGCATTGTAAGCAACTTCCAAAGCTCTAGAATTGACAGAGACATCTTGCTGCCTGAACAATCACCCAGAGTTCTTCTGCACCATTGGAGCATCCGTCTTCAGCCTACAGGCCCATATTATCTAGCAGACATTTCCAGGAAGCAGGGAATTTCAGAGACAGTTTTGCCTATATTGGCAGCTTGTCAGTCATTTTCTTCTGTGTCCTGCAGAATGTTTTGAATACTCTTTCAAGAAGCAGGAACCCTGAAGGATCTTCTCATCTATAGGCAAGTTTAGCAGTCACTTCAGCATGGGTTCTGTATGGCCAATTTATATAGCATACCATCAAGCAGCCCAAACAAGAGCAGTTTCTTGCCCAAATGGCTAGCCAATTCAATATGGAGCCTCTTCAATGCCTATCATCCTTTTGAAGTAGTTGGTGCTGCCTAAAGCAGATGTGTCTCATTGTCATGAAAAGTCCCAAGTTTTTAAACATTTTAAATGCCATACTCTGAAGTCTTTGAAAGGTTTGAAGAATGCCTATCCATCTGAAATATATCTCTGTTCATCTATAAAATCTAACATGACAACAAACTTGACTATTATAGATGATTATCTATTAACCTATATTTCTTAATTATACATTACAGTTTTAAATGAACTGCACAAACACAATACCTTAATCAAGAGCAAAAATATACATATGACAAAATTGACCCAAAATTTGTATAAGTAAATCAAGATCCATACCAATGCAAATCTCTATATAACATCCCTCTTTTAATATAAACAAAGATGTATAAACAATATTTGGGAATTTGAATGTAGTTCTCCCCAAACTGCTTCCTTCTGTTTATTAGGTAATTTTTGAGGGGTGTTCAAGGCAACCTTTCATGGGTCTTGTTCGATCAAACCACATTAGTCTGGAAGGGTTCCACAGATTCTCATCCTCTGTGCAAACAAAAGAAGAGCCTCTTTTCTAAAGCAACATATCCTTAGATCCAAATTTTGAAGTCAAGAAACCTTTGAAATGTCTATGCTGGTTTAGCTTACCATCCCATACAATGAAATGTCTCTCTGTATTTAGCTCCTTCATAGTCAAAAATTGAAAGAAAAACACAATCATATTATATATATATTCCAGATTCTCTGTGTAATTTCCATCTTTACATGGCTTATTTTTTTCTTACTATACAGATTTTTAATATTTATTTTATCATCTTTACTTCTTTAATTTATGACTATCTGTACTCTGTCTCTTTGAAGACTTTGTTTTATATTTTTATGAACCATTTACTTCCTTTTATAACTCTATTTACTCATTTTCTTCTCTCTCCCAATCCTACATACATTTATTCAACACTGTGACACATTTAGAGGTCTTTTCCATCTCGATTTGTTTTTATTGCAAATCTGTAAATATCTCTTGACCAGAAGCACTTTTTAAATGCTAAATGGGCATGGATAAGACCAACCCCACAGTCCTGCCTACTTGCTCTGTACAGTCCAACATGGTGGAGACATGTTTGCTGCTTCTGAGAGCCATGCACATTGATTGCCTCATTTTCAGGCACACAGAGGGTCTATGTTGCCATTAAGCAAGTTGTGGCACTCTGCTCACAAAACCCATTTAAATGCTCCATGGCTGTACCTTTTCAGATTTTGTACTGGAAGCATGGCCTAGGAAGCTGCCATTTCAAAATGATGTAGCTTTTTTTTTCTCCTATTGCTGAATCAGGAAGACCTCTCTCAAAGGGGTTGTGCCATGCTACCAGCAAGCTACCAAGAAACGATGCTTAACTCTGTTCTTTTGTGTCTAAAATTATTTTTAAGCTTCTAGGTATTATGTGGATATATCTAGCACATGTTGGAGCACCAATATGTAGTAAGAAGGATGCTTGTTCATTTCCTGGATGCCCAGACTTCTGAAATAACCACACAGACACTGTAATAATTAGATCACTGCTTGGCCCGTTAGTTCTAGCTTCTTATTGGCTAACTCTTTCATATTAACTTAGTCTATCTCCATTAATCTGTGAATTGCCACATGGCTATGGCTTCTGGGTAAAGTTACATCTGGTGTCTGTCTCCAGTGAGGACTACATGGCTTCTCCATGATTCTGCCTCCTTTCTCCCAACATTCAATTAAGTTTCCTTTACCTAGATTGATTCCACCCTATCACAGGCCTAAGATAGTTTCTTTATTAACTAATGGTATTAACAGCATGCAGAGGGGAATCCCACATCACTGTCACTGAAATAAATATATATGTGTCCATGTAAATATCAATGAATATTTATGCATATACTTATATATATTCATATGTATATTTGCTTACAGTAATAAGGATGTATGCATTTATTTATATGTGCATGCAAGGAAACATGTACATCTAATTTAAAAATTTTTAATTGTCAGAATATTCATTTTCACATATTATTTATTAATGTTCGTTAATCCTATTTTTGTTTTACACTAAGACTTAGGGAGGGCAGATCAGATTAGACCATTTAGGGCTAAATGCTTCAAATCACTCAGTCTTTGGACATTGTCCAGTTGTGGTTCTTAGTGTTAATTACTATCTACTGCAAAAAGAAGCTTCTCCTGGGCTCATGGCCAAGATCAATAAAACAAAGGAACACAGATGCTGGTCACAATGCAGGGAAAGGCAAACACTTATTCATTGTTGATAGGAATGCAAACAGACACTATGGAAATTAGTGTGGAGGTTCTTCAGAAATATGAAATCTTATCTACCACAAGATAAAGCTGTAATACTCTTGGACATATGCCCAAAGACCTGTACTTCTTATAACAGATATTTGCTATTCCATGTTCATTATTTTTATATTCAACATATCCAGCAACTGGAAACAGTCTATATGTCCTTCAACAGATGAATGGATAAGGAAATATGCTACACAAACACAATGGTATATTACTAGTTCATAAAAAATGAAATTCATAAATTTTTAGGTAAATGAATGGAACTAGTAATAATTATTGTGAGTAAAATAACCCAGATGACCCAAGACAAATATGGCCTGTTTTATTTTATATGTGGATGTCAGTTTTTAAGCTTTTGATATATGTGCTTCTACCCAGAGAGCCATAGACGGCAAGCACAAGGTCCTCTAAAACAACTAAAGAAAGGTCACATGAACTCAGGTACTAAAACAGCAATCCCACACACACATCCACACACACAAACACACTCACATATATATGTATGTCTGTATATCTTTCAGTTTAATACTTTCATAGGGCCCCTGAATGTATCTCTGATTCTGGCACCTTCTCTTGGGTTTCTTATTTTTCTATTGGCTTACTTTGTTCAATTTTGATATGAGAGATTTTGTTTTATCTTCTTATATTTTATATTTTGTTTTAATAAAATCCTGTTTTTTTTTTTATCAGGAGACAAAACAAGAGTGGGTCTGGGTGAGAGAGGAGGAGGGGAGGAACTGGGAGGAATAGAGAGAGGGGAAACTATATTCAGATGACATTGTATGAGAAAAGAATATGTGTTTAATAAATGCTGAACATAGAGGACAATGGGGACTGCTGAGAACTCAAGAACAATGGCAATGGGTCTCTGACCCTACTGCACGCACTGGCTTTGGGGGAGCCTAGGCAGTTTGGATGCTCACCTTACTAGACCTGGATGGAGGTAGGTGGTCCTTGGACTTCCCACAGGTCAGGGAACCCTGATTGCTCTTCGAGCTGATGAGGGAGGGTGACTTGATTGGGGGAGGGGGAGGGAAATGGGAGGCGGTGGCGGGGAAGAGACAGAAATCTTCAATAAATAAATAAATGGGGAAAAATATAGAAGTGAAAACAATTACCCACTGCAGAAAAAAACCTTCTCTGATAACTGCTGAGTGCAGCAGAAACATGAGGGCATAAACACAAATGTTTATAATGCAGTTGGACAACATAACCACTTTGTTACTTATTTTAAGATAATATTTATTTTTTCAATAAGCTTTAGAAAAATGTTGAGAAGCATATCTTACCATATAAGAATTAATCTCTAAATATACGATTTAAAATTTTCCATATGCTTGTAGTTCGTGAACTATAACTCATATAATCACATATGCTAGTAAGATAATTAAATACTTTCTAATCTAGTGCTGTAATAAAGGAATATTTGTTTTAAGTAAAATGCTATCTTTACTAAGTACAAATAAGATGTTGTCTCTTTAAGGCATATACCTTTTTTCTCAAGCTTTTATGTCAAACATAGTTATTTAGGCTTCATTTTCTTCCATGTTACCACTGAACCTTGATTGACTTAGGCTCTTATGTCTTATTTGAAATTCATATTTTTCTAATTTTGTCAGTACAGTAAATACTATTTGACACGTGCATATGCCATTTAATTTCAAAAGTATTTATTTTAGTCTTTTCCATTTGTCATAGCAGTCTTATAGTCAGAAAAATGTGCGTATATCTTGATTGCTTTTCAGAAAGTTGTATCAGCACTTTTCTGCCACGCACCGCGACCCCGTGTCTGCGCTCTGTGAGCTAGACCCCAGTTCGCGAGCTTTGGGCAAGGGGGCTGGAGGTTAAAATACACAGACACACACAGACAGAGAGACAGCGTCACGGGTCATCCTTGAATTCCCCAAGAATGCCTCCTTTATTGTGTTCAGGGGCAGATTATATAGAGATAGCCACGCCCCAGCCAAACCCACCAGAAACCACTCTCCTGCCATCAGGAAATCCTGAAGGTCTTGTGCTCAGAGCAGCTGTAGGCACTCAGATCAGGGGATTACAAGAAATTCAGGATCTGGGGTCTCACTGCTCCCAACACTTTTCAATTGGTTTGTTTTTGTTTTTGTTTTTGTTTTTTTCAGGACAGGGTTTCTCTGTGTAACATCCCTGCCTGTCCCAGAACTCATTTTGTAGACTAGGCTGGACTTGGACTCAAAGATTTTTGTGGCTCTGCCTCCCAACTGCTGGTATCAAAGGGATACACCCCCACCACTGAGTCCAGTTAGAAATCTTATTAGCAATTAATACCTGTCTACATTTGGCTTAGATTTCTACTGATAACAACAAATGTCATTGAAATGTTCGTATCTCATTAAGATTGACTGTTTGGAGGGGGGAGGAGTTTGGACTTTCCACAGGGCAGGGAACCCTGACTGCTCTTCAGACTGGAGAGGGAGGGGGAGAGGAGTGGGGGGAAGGGGGAGAAGGGTGGGAGGAGGGGGAGGGAAATGGGAGGCTGGGAGGAGGAGGAAATTTCTTTTTCAATAAAAAAAAAGATTGACTGCTCAAAACTTAATAGAGAGTTAAGGTTCTTGGATTAAGAAATTGATTTCCAGCTGGTGGCGGTGTCACACGTCTTTAATTCCAGCACTCAAGAGGCAGAGGCAAGCAGATATCTATGAGTTCAAGGACAGCCTTGTCTACAAGAGTTAATTCCAGGACAGGCTTCAAAGCAACACAGAGAAACCCTGTCTCAATAAACAAAAAACAAAAGAAAGAAAGAAACAAACAAAATCGATTGCCTTAAATAGCACCAGATTAGCTAAGAAATGTTCTTTAAGAGTAGTTTCAATTAAGGAAAATATTGAAAAATTTGGAGAATTCTTCCTTTTAATTAATAAAATGCTTTTATTATTTATTTGAGAATTGCATACAATTTTGTTTGATCATATTCATTACCTATTTCTACCCAAATTCCTCTCAGGTACACCCTTAACTCTACATGGCCTCAACTTTATGTCCTCTTGTTAACTTCTCTATAACCCATCAAATTTAAGTCATGGTTCCCATCGTTTCTGGGTTTAAAGCCATCCACAGGAGCATGAACAACCTACCAGGGGCCACACCCTTAGGAAGACTGACTCCTTCTTCACTAGAAGCCCCTCCAAAAATGTATGCCTTTTTTATTTCACAAAAATATATACCACTGAGGGCACACAGTGCTGTCTATGAGCACAGCTGCTAATTGAATGACGCAGATTGAGGTTTCTGAATTATTGTAAGGATGAATAATTCTAAGGATTGAACTAATAGAGTTGGAATTTCTTATAATGTATTAGTGAAATTGCTTATGGAGAAAATCTATATAAAGAATATTATTATTAGAAGGTGGTGGATTAATATCAGCTGTCAAATAAAAGCTTACCCTAAGAATAGCATTACATGAAAGATAATGAGGTAGCTGTTATTTGAGATCTGTCAACAGATCTGAGAAACTTATTTTCATTGGCATTATTGCCACATAATTTCATTATCCACAGTGTTTCAGTGTTAAACAAGGTAATTTCTTAAAGCCAAATTTCTTATGAGAACAGACATATTTATTATTGCTTATGTATGTCATCTCACTGAGATATGCAACAAGGTACTTCAATAGGGCTGAACATATGTTGTCATGTTAATTGTAGAGGGTTCAAGCCCTGCCTTACATACTTGAGACCCTCTTTTGCTTTTTTTTAATTTTGTTTTCTTTTGTTTTTAATCAATCTGAAGAGGCAACTGATTAATCAAACCATAAAGTATAATGAGCCACAAAAATCAAACTTCATGAGCTTTACTGCTACATATAATAACAAAATTTTTAAATGTGAAAGGAAATTTTGAAAGAAGCAAGGAAAGATGATTACTGATATCTAAGGAAATCCAGTGAAGATTTCAGCTGATTGGGTAGCAGAAAATTGAGAGAGTACGAAGTGGAAAGCTAGATCAAAGTTCAAAACCAACAGCAAAGAACACCTTGTCAATCAAGAAAAATAATATCATAGGAGTTTCCTTGATAAGGAGTATAAAGATCTGTGGGTATAAAGACAAATGTTGATAGATTTGTTAGGAATTGGGCTGGTTTTAAAAATAGTTGCTGTGAATTCTTCAGCAATAACTGTGAATTCACTAATACCGAGTAGATAGGTTTCTATAACAAGGCAGATTTTCCCTCACGATGAGCAGGTCTTGAGCTAATTGGAAAGATGCTGGTTACTGCCACAGTATGTGCGCCAGTACTGCAAGTGTAGAGTTGTTGTAACATGATGGTCACAATGTTCTGGGTAGGCCTGTTGGCTGTATACTTCCTTTGGAAGCTTCCATGTTGCCTTCTGAAATCATAAAAGCTAGTTTACAAAGATGGAGCATTCGTTTTAGATCTAGTTCAGGTGTCCTTGGGCCCTGGTTCTGAAGTGAATGGTGTCCTATTCAAGAACTTACCTTTACCTGTTGGGGAAGACCCAAAGGTAACAGCAAAAGGCTATATGTTTGGGGAGTCGTGTGGACAGCCATGATTAAAGTATAATACTTTTTGCAATTGTCAATATTTAATACCTTTAATAATTGTTATTCAGCTGTATAGTTATACTTTTCATAATTCTAATTAATATCACTGAAGTTCTGACCAAAATCTCTAGAGTTGAGCCACAAGAATACCCAGTTATGATTCTTAAGACACTGAGCTGACATTACTGCTAGTTTATTGTTTTGCTAATTTGTTAACTAATGTATTTCCAGGTAAGAAAGAGAAAAATAGCTTACAAAGCATTTAGGTTTTAACATTCCATATTTAAAGGATGGACAACAAGGTTGGTCATTTTATTCTGATCAAAGTCCCTTAATCACAAATATTGTAAAAGTAATTCTCAATGGCTTCTGTTAAGTGCTCTTTATATTTGTTTTGTTTGTTTATTTTTTTCATGGAAGAATTAATAATTGAATCATAATTGGATTGTTATTTGGTTCATTTCTCTTTATTTGATTACTATTCCTTCATCTCATTTTCCCCTAAATTGACTTGTTAAGCTTAGCTATCTATTGTTTTACTTTAAAAAAATCTGTTTACTTCTCATTTTGCTTAATTCTTCTTCACATTTGATTTTATTAACTTTTTAAATATATTTGTAAAATAACAGACTTTTTCAGGAAGCATGCATTTAACTGTCTTACATACCAACTTTAAATTACTTCATGGTATCAAATATTTTGAAATGTGGTTGATGATGATAGCCAATTTATTACAGAGTCATTCTACTTAATAAGTTATCTAGCTAATATCTATAGCTAATATATCTATTAGTTTGGAAAAGCTCATAAAAGCAAACTTCAATTATTCAAATATAACACATGTGAGTCCTTTGCTGTTGCAAGGACTGGGGCTGCTTGATTGTCCCAGCAACCTGGCTAGCTTAGCCCCCCCCCAAACCACACAAAGCTGTACTAATTAAATCACTGCTTGGTCCATTAGCTCTAGCTTCTTATTGGCTAACTCTTATATCTTAATTTAACCCATTTCTGTTAATCTGTAATCACCACAAGGTCGTGGCCTATCAGCAAAGTTCTGGCATGTCTGACTCTGTTGGTGACTTCAATAATGACTCTCTCTCTGCTTTTCTTCTCCCAGCATTCAGTTCTGTCTCCCCCAACTACTTAGGTTCTGCCCTATCAACAGACCATTTATGGTAATCACAGCACATAGAGGGGACTCCCACTTCATCTTGATACAGCCATTGCTTCACAGTAGACCAGCTATTATGTGTTCAAATGGAAAAATAGGGAAGTAGAAGGACTAAGTGAACTGGAAATATTGGGATGCGATAATGGAGTAACTGAGGTAATCAAAATTCTTAGAGAATCTGATCCCAAAAACTTCAGTATCTTTACCTGAACTGGTAAGAAAAGAAAAATGAATTACATAAAGAAGACAACAGGGGTACAGCTGAGCTTCTTTATAATGATATAACCTAAAGAAAAACATTTATTTATCCTCCTGGATTTTGGAAGTAGACAAGATCGCCGGACTAAAATTGAGAGCGTGGGGGTGGGGTGGGGGGAAGGGGAGATGGGGAGAGAGAAGGGAAAAGGAGAGGATTGGGGAGAGCTTGGGGGAGTGGGATGGTTGAGATGGAGGAAGGGTGGATATGGGAGCAGGGAAGAAGATATCTTAATTAAGGGAGCCATTTCAGGGTTGGCAAGAGACTTGGCTCTAGAGGGGTTCCCAGGTGTCCAAAGTACTGTCCCCAGCTAGGTACTTGGGCAGCAGAGGAGAGGGTGCCTGAACTGGCCTTCTTCCATAGCCACACTGATGAATATCTTGCATATCACCATAAAACCTTCATCTGGCAATGAATGGAGGTGGAAACAGACACCCATGTTGGAGCACTGGACTGAGCTCCCAAGGTCCAGATGGAAAATAACTTTATAATTGGAAAAGGGTTTTTTTTTTTGTTTTGACATAATCCTTTTGGATGTTTGTGTAAAGAATCCAACATAAACTGTCAAACCCTTTTAAATACCCTGTGATAGTGGGGTTTTTGTTTTTTATTACCTAACACATGAAGATATATGTTAATTTGATCATATACTTTGCTCACAACTGCACCCATACATTACTTTCTAACATTGAAAAATTTAATAAATTTTCATACTGTGATACAAAATTCCAAATTCTTCTGACCTTCTCTGACAGTGTACTATGACTAATGTATTACACAAATCGCTGACAAACAGTTCTACCTGAAGTTTTATTGCACAGTGCCAGTCACTGAAGTGTGCTCATTTCCAAGAGCTGGGATCCATAGCTCCTGAGTCACCACTTTAGTCATATTTTAGGAAATTGCTAGTGATACAATTATGGAGACAATGACACTTCTCTAAATTTCTGAAGTGGTGTGGCTTTGTTTATCTCAGTAGGCATCATCAGTCCTAAAGAACAGAATGGAGAATCAATCATTTTTTCTTTCCATGCTAGAATTTAAATCAGTCTCTCAATATCCTAAAATGGTTTGCATGTTTATGTGTATATTGTATTAATATAGAAATAAGATAATTTTGTTAAGATTAAACTGCTTAGCATTGTTTTATAGAATTATAATAAATTTCTTGTAATAATACACTGTACAATTTTACTAAAATGAATCTATTATTTTTAACACAAATTTTCCTATTATTTATGTTATGGTTCCCAGTTACAATTTGTCTTTCTGGGAGGCTCCTTGGTTTTTTTAAATATGCAGAATATGAGAATTTTCTTTAACAGCTGGTGTTAATTGTTCTAACATAAACTGGCTTTGTAGATGGATGCTACTTAAAACTAACTTTTATTTTCAAGGAAAGTATAACTATAATATAACTACAATCTTTACTACATAGAGCTTGTAGATACTGCAATTTTCAACATATACAAAACTATATTATACAACCTCTTTGCTTTTATTAGTACACCATACTTACTGTTTATTAATTCCTCAATGAGACTCTAGAGTGTCCTATAGAAAATTATTTTTGCCATTGATTTTTGAACAGAGATAAACTTTTTAAGAACTTTTTTATTCGGAGATCATGATCCTTCTTATATCCAATATTTTATGTGGGTATCTATACATATCAAAAAGGTTAATTATCATGAAAGAATTACCAATATTCTACCCAAAACTTAGCTAAAATGGAGTTCATGTCTCAACTTTGGTAAATTAATGAACAGATTTATTTGACAACAAGGAGAGTTTTTATTCTTCAAAGTTACTAATACTAGCCAAATACTCTGTTTTCCAAAATGATTCGTTAAAGAAGGAAATGATCCAATAAATGAGACATTAACACAATGCTTACTCTAAAGGGTCCCATATGCAAAGCAACTTGAATAGTATAATCCCTCAAACATGGAAAAAGTACTTGGCAGTGATACAGCTCCTGCAAGGCAGAAAAATCATTTATGACCAACTGATAATATAGAAGAGATATAGTTGATCACAGTAAAAGTATCAGACTTAAATTGAGTTTTTTTCAGAGTTGTAATATACACAGAAGAACACAAATAGCAACATATCACTAATCCGGGTATAGACTCTCATGAATATTACCAGTTCCCAAGACAGTTTTTGTGTTTCCCAGAATATTAAATCTTTCCTTTTCACAATTAGTACAGAAAAAATGCCTATGGTCCACTGAAACTCAGGAATGCCGGAAAGCCTTTATAAAGTCTAGACTGATTCGTGATTTCTCTGAATTCATGAATTTCCTCTGCTAGCACTTCACAGGACATATGGTTCTACTGAAAGAGGGACTCTATTGCACATATGGTGGGGTGACAGATAAGAGACTTCTAGTGTAGATTGCCAAGATTTGGGGATATATTTGAGAATAAAACTTTTAAAAGTGTAACATGTAATGTAAAAGTTTAAAGTCATCATGGTACAGCTCCACAAATGACCATAGAGATAATGGATTCCTGCTTCATGAGCCCAAAATAAACGTAGATGCTCCTGAGCCATGCTTTGAGTTATCATCATGCAAGAGGTTATTATTTACCTGACTTCAACTATATATTAGACTGTATGCTTTGTAGCTTTGTAATAATTACATCATAAAGAATATACTCTATATCCAATCTCTTTTACAGTGTATTTCACTTGTAGAAGTCTTCCGTGTTATATACTTTAGAAATGTGTTTATTCTGATTGTCTATTCACAGTTTAGGGATACTACTGCAAAACATGGTGATCTCAAAATCACTATATATTCATTTTAGCTTATATATGCTATATATATACATATATGCATGTATATGTACTGTGATACAAGCATAATGTTAATTGTAAGCAAATATGCAGTTATAGAAAATAATTCCCAACAATTTTTCTAAGTCTTTTCCTCCATTTGCATTCTAGCAACTAGGGCATATTGATTTAGTTGCTTCATATTCTCAAAATAATCCATTATAGCCTACCCTTTGTATGTAAGGCTTTCTGCTATGGGACAATGGTCTGTACCCTGTCGTTTATATTTTAAATAAATGCTGATTGCCCAGTAGCCAGTCAGAAAGTATAGGCGGGGTGACCAGGCAGGAAGTAGAGGAGGGGCAATGATAACTCTGGGAAGAGGAAAGCGTAGTCCACAGTCCTGACCCAGCCACAGAGGAAGCAAGATGTGACTGACTCACCAAGAGAGGTACCAAGCCACGTGGCTAACTCAGACAAGAATTATGGGCCAATATAAGTTGTAAGAATTAGTAAATAAGAAGCTGGAGCTAATGAGCCAATTGGTTTATAACTAATATAGATTTCTGTGTGATTTTTTGGGGACTTAAAAATGGCTGTGTGACCTGGTGGGACAGAAAATCTCAGTCAACAACTTTCCACTGATATCCACTTTCTATTTGTGTCCCATTAATGACATGAATAGGAGCACAGATAGCACTTCCAATTTTTGCATGAGTAGACTGTAATAATCACATAGAAACTATATTAATTACAACACTGTTTGTCCAATGGCTCGGGCATATTTCTGGGTAGCTCTTATATCTTAGAATAATGCATTTCAATTAGTCTATGTATTGCAATGTGACCATGGCATTACCTCATTTTTTATATTTCCTTGGCATCTTGCTGACATCTTCTTGACACCTCATACTCTCTCCATATATGTAGATGTGTATATATAAATATACATATATATGTATGTATATATGTGTAGTGTGTGTGTGTGTGTGTGTGTGTGTGTGTGTGTGTGTGTGTGTGAGCACACATGCTCAGATTTACTATTTACTGCCTGGCTTTACTATACTAGTCCATTGAACAAAGCACCTTTATTCATCAACAAATAAATGCAACACATATACAGAAGGACATCTCACATCAACTCTGGTTTCATTTACACAATTTGCCTAACTAATAAAAGTGAATACTTCCATTTAATTTCTTCCTTTCTGATCTACTTCATCAAATGTATTTTAGTCTATTGAGCTACAATTTTTATATAAATACATTTTGTACACTTAATCTGAATATGTGATTTATGTTATAAAAACGAATTTTAAATATTTTTAAAATATTTATGCTTTGTGTTTATACTCAATTAATTTTGATCTTTTCAGGTAAAGTTTTCAATTAAAATTGATAATTACTAAATAATCATAGATTATTTTAATTTGAATGAATACTCCATTTAAAAAGGAAATTACGCTTATTCCAAGGTTTTGAAGATATTCTTCTCTTTTGTTTCTTTCTAAAATCATTCCCAAAATTTTTACATTAAAAAAATCACCAGTTCTCCAAAAACTGATATTTGTGGATATTGTAAATTAGAATTTTTGATTTACTTTCTCACAGTCTGGGAAGATATACATAATTTATCCAGTGTCATAATCTGAGAAGTTAAACATTTGCCCACTGTACAGGACTGAACCTTCACTGATGTTAGATTCTCCTGTCTTCACATTCTTCTAGCATTGCTTTACAGTCAGTTTTCACATTTTTAAATCTGTAACATTATTTATTGATTTTCCCAGCTATGCTCTCGTATACCCATTCACTAGACACTAAGAATAAAATATCCACCCATAGACAGAAGTTCCTTATCTTTGTGGAACCTAGATGGTTATACATTGTCATAGAAAAACAATGCATATGTAAGGAAGTTCAGGTGAATAGTTACTACATAATGAAGAACGAGAATAAGAAATGGCTGCAAGGTGTTAGTGAACTTGGCGGATGTATTGTCCATTTGAAAATAATTTTCTGGAAAGTCTTCCCAAAAGGGCTAAATGAAAGCAAAAACTTAATTAAGGTCAGGGGTCGGTCTGTTGTTCATACATAAGGAGAAGTAAGAGTTGCAGGGACAATGATGATTTCATCGACGAGTTGAATACATTTATATGGTACAGAGTCCAAAACCAGCACCTTGAAATACAAGACCCCATCCTGATTTTAACTGTTTGTTGAGACTGCTTATCTTATCAACATTCTTAAATTCTCGTGTTGAGGGTGGTTCAGCAGGGATACAAAAAAAGCAACAGCCACATCAAAACCATGAAGACACTGGAATCATAAGCAGCAGGAGAGCTAGTACTGCCTAGAGCTGTGAAGACAATGCAAAGATCTTCCTAAGAACCTTGGAGGAGTGCTCCCCTGGTGGCATGGTGATTTTGGACCCCTTTTATTTTAACCTACCAAGGTTTTTTTTGTACATTTTAGAACAGTTTTAGGAAAGAAGTACATGAGGAACATACAAATAAGACCACAGAGTTTGTTTTTTTTCTGAGTTGAGGTATTATATGTGGTTGTAGGAGATGTAATTAGAAAAACAATAATGAGACAGGCAGGTAAAGACCTACGAGCAGTTACATAGACTAGTTATGTTGGAGACAGAATGGGGAAAATTAGTCTTTTATGCACGTAGGAATTCTGTAGTGTCACAGTGATAAAAGGAGTTTGATCTATTTCATTGGCCTAGTTTCAGCCCTTCAACTCTTCAGCATTCTCATAAGGACTTCTCCTCTGCCTGTCACTGATTCATTTATGTTAGTTTTTTTTAATGTATTTATTTATTAAGGATTTCTGCCTCCTCCCCGCCACCGCCTCCCATTTCCCTCCCCTCCCCCCATCAAGTCCCTCTCCCTCATCTGCTTGAAGAGCAATCAGGGTTCCCTGGCCTGTGGGAAGTCCAAGGACCGCCCACCTCCATCCAGGATTAGTAAGTTGAGCATCCAAAATGCCTAGGCTCCCCCAAAGCCAGTATGTGCAGTAGGATCAAAAACCCATTGCCATTGTTCTTGAGTTCTCAGTAGTCCTCATTGTCTGCTTGTTTATGAGTTGTCAGATTTTAGGTTGTCACATCTGTGTCTTTGGACTTCTGATTCCAAGAGTCCTACCCTAGATAATAAAATTTTACTCTCTATTTCTCTCTATTTCTCTCTATTTCTCTCTATTTCTCTCTCTCTCTCTCTCTCTCTCTCTCTCTCTCTCTCTCTCTCTCTCTCTCTCTCAAACTCTATGTTGATTGAAGTGTCTTATTTTAATCTCAAAACTTTTCTGAGGCATCTCATACATTTTCATGTCTAATATCACAAGTGAACTGATTTGCAAACGCATATCTGAGCTCCAGTGCTATTTCACAGTTTATAATAAGATCAACCTATTCTTATTTGAAGTATAATACTAGATTCATGCTTTCCCTGCAGCAAGATGGTACCATCTGGCACATTATTAGTGCAAGACACACTGAGGTTTGATACAATGTGCATATGACTGGGATACACACAAGTTTTGATCCAAAAGCTGACATATTAGTATGATAAGTTTGTCAACTCACTGTAACTCATTAGAATAGTAGGGAAATATTATGGCTTTCCTAAAATGCAAACGATATTACGACATGACTGACATTTTAAATTAGGAAACAGTGAGGGTACAGCTATATCTCACTGACATCTCTGAGAAACCAGTGAAAAGATCAAAGGCAACAATGAGGCCGTTGTTTCCAGAATTAATTTCTTAGTTATGTAACTTAAGAATATTTTGGTTAAACTCTAAGTGTTCTGTTTCTGTTGTCTTTTCACATATTTTGCTTCCTTTTTAGCTTTAAAAAATGAATTCAAAATTCAGGAACGGAAAAAGTATGACTGTCTTCCTAGTTCAGACTACTTTTGTTTTTTTGCTTATTTGTTTGTTTTGTTTTTTCAAGACATGGTTTCCTTGTGCAGCTCTCGCTGTCCTGGAATTCATTCTGTAGATCAGGCTGTTCTTGAACTCACAGAGATCCACCTGCCTCTGCCTCCTGAGTGCTGGGATTAAGGGCATCTGCTATGACTGTCCAGCCCTTCAGACTTTTAATACATCTAGTGCCCTTTCTTATAACATCTAGTCTCTGAGCTGTAGCTATCTGAAAGTCTGTTCGCTTCAAACACTGGCTTTTTTTTCTCCTTAGGATCATTTCATAAGTTCCTTATTTCACACTTATTAATTTAATTTCAAAATGAAGTTTAGAAAATACCAGTTACAAAAAAATGTATTGCTGATAAGAAGAAAAGTTAAAACAACATTTTAGGTGTTTTTTGGGAGCATGATATTTCATTTGTTGAAGGAAGATGACATTCTTTTTATGTACATAAATTATTTGAAAAAGAAGCTTATTGAAACAGTCCTTGCTTATTTATTATTCAAAAATGATACAAAAAAATGCTGGAGGTGAGAGATGATATTTGAACTTCATTGAAGTAACTATTTTAACATGACCCAAATGATATTGTAGTGAAGAATTATGCCTGTTGCAGTATCATGTCATCATAATTTTAGATCTATATAGAATATTTGCCATATATTCATATCTCAAAGCAACAAAAGTAGAAGCAATAATATATATAAATGTCAATTACCAAAATTAAGTTGAGGCTATTATTATCAAAGAATAAATACTTTTAATCTTGATTGTTTAAAATTTCTAGTTAGTTTCCACGATTATAGATTAGAAAAATTTATTAAATTTGTTTTAGAGATTATATTATTTATAATCTCAAATTTCTTCTGTGTTCAAGGGCCAGTTTACTAGATTATAACCTTTTTTCCATCTCTAAGGATTGGTTACACAAATCAGATATTGATGGAGGAAGGTGTAGTAGCAAACACCTTTAATCCCAATGCCTGGGAGGCAGAGACAGGCGGGTCTCTGAGAGTTCAAAGACAGCCTGGTCTAC
>NC_022031.1:65068622-65081559 GCF_000317375.1 Microtus ochrogaster | reverse complement strand
AGAGACAATACAATATATATTAAAATAAAATTATGACACTTTGGGTGATTAATCTTCTCTTAGAGTCATAGGCTACCCAACAAAATTCCTAATCCTAAATTTGAATTTGACTGCTGGGGCTAGATGAGAAACCTCTACGGACACTTTACTAGCCAGTATCATTTACTTCTAAATGCATTTAAATACTTGTCCATATACTCACAGAAAAGTGTAGCTTTCACCCCTCAATAATATATGGGAAACCCTTGAAGTTGTTGGTTAGAATATTAGTGATTTCCAAAGGAAAACAGCCTATTGCTATCAGGTACTTCAAACACAATACTAAGAAGTATCAACTTGGATCTGATTTGTATGCCTGTTTCCTCCCTAAACATTTGCTTTAATACTTCTAAAAGTTACTATGCAATATTCTAAAAGAAGCAAGCAATCAATAATCCAACTAAAATATCAAGTCTAAAAACCACAACACACCAGCATACAAGATATTCCTAAAGGTGAAAAGGTAGCACTTCTGTTATTGGCTGGCCACAGTGTGGCTAGTTGGCAATTTAAGAGGCCTGCCCATCCTACTTTCACTGCCTACTACTCTGGGAGCCCAGGCTTTTCTGACTTGTGTTCACAGCTCCTGAGCTCTGGGTTCCTTGATATGTTAGCCAACTGAAACCTTCTCTGTATACAGAATTGATTTAATTATTTTTAATTTATTAGTATATTTGCTAGTATTTAAGCTGCAGCTATGGCATAACCTCAGTGAGACTGTTGAAATACCCACAACCGCAACACCTACTAGTCCTAAAGATTATTACAACTACAAAAATTAACTGAAAACTTGTAACAGGTAAGTTCATTTGATTATTAAATAAATAAATAGATTTGAAAATTGTATAATTGTAGATAATATCACCACCAAGGAATTTAATAACCTTTTTGATTCTATTGTGGATGAAATTCTGCAAGAAATATGTGATGTTTCTAGTGTATCCGTTTTTGTGATCATGGGACCTAACCTTGTTTTTCATATTATGTCTTTAAAGAAATGGTTTGATAACAGAGTCAAGAATGAGACAATTTTAGAAATGGTACAGTCTTTGTAGACTAATAATAAAAAGCTAGCTGACAGGGTTTATACCATTGAAAATCAAATTAGCAGAAAAAGTGATACCACTGAAGAGAATAACATTAATTTGACAGACAAATTTCAATCCAAGTCAATGGGTTATGAAACCTTACAAAGGGGTCCTGAAAGATTATCTGAAAGGATTCATACTGTTGAAGTTGACAATAAAAATCTGTTAAAAAGTTACGATAAGTTAGCAGATAGAGTATTCCTTCAGGAAGGCAATCTGCATGCCTTCCAAATTATATCCAAGGATGAGAAGTCATCATTAATGGAAAATTTAATACCTTGGAATCATATGTGCCGAATGAGAACCAGAATCTCTTCTCTTCAATGAAATCATTAGAAATATTCACAGGTCAGTGTTTCTGGCTTTATAAAAGACAGTGTTAAAAATGTCTGAATTGATTGAGAAGAGAAAGTGGGAAGTAGTTTGCAACACATGGGCACAGGAGACCACTTCCTATGTATAACCCCAGTAGCACAGACAATAAGAGAAACAATGAATAAATGGGACCTCCTAAAACTGAGAAGCTTCTGTAAAGCAAAGGATACTGTTATTAAGAAAAAAAGGCAACCTACTGAATGGGAGCAGATCTTCACCAACCCCGCATCAGACAAAAGTCTGATCTCCAAAATATATAAAGAACTCAAGAAACTAGCCATTACAATTCTGAATAACCCAATTAAAAGTGGGGTACTGACTGAACAGAGAATTCTCAACAGAAGAAGTTCAAATGGCCAAAAGATACTTAAGTTCAGGTTCAACCTCCTTAACACTCAGGGAAATGCAAATCAAAACAACTTTGAGGTACCATCTTACACCTGTCAGAATGGCTAAAGTCAAAAAGACCAATGATCACCTATGCTGGAGAGGATGTGGAGTAAGGGGAACACTCATCCATTGCTGGTGGGAATGCAAACTTGTGCAACCAGTTTGGAAATCAGTGCAGCAGTTTCTCAGGAAACTGGGAGTCAACCTACCTCAGGATCCAGCAATTACACTCTTGGGAATATACCCATCTGATTACGGATTCTTAATGACTTTCAAAGATTGCTAGGAGACATTTCCAGTCTATGGCCCCCTGTTGGGATAACATTTAAACAAAACCTAAAATTGGGACAGAGACTTAAATAGTCCCAGAATATTAATAGCTGAAGCTGAGAAAGAATTGACTTTGAAGAGAAATTACAGGACGCATATGTGGATCTGCTAGATCCAACTCCTACCTGCATTAATTATTAATAGCTGAAGCTGAGAAAGAATTGACTTTGAAGAGAAATTCCAGGACGCATATGTGGATCTGCTAGATCCAACTCCTACCTGCATTCTAATTATGTTGCCCTCCACAATTTTTCCCATAAGAATTTTAATACAGAGGGAAGATATTATCTTTTTACCACATAAATCAAGTAAAAAAATTAAAAACTTACATAGTCAAAGGAAATAATGGATTTCTTCTTCATTCTTGCTTTTATTAGAATTCATTCCCATGCCATGGCACTGAGCTCTCAAGATTTTGGTGGCTGTCACCTCAGGGGAACTCTTAGCGCCCTGCGATCTCTGCAAGTTTAAAATGTTAGTCACATAAGTGGAAGCATATACAGCACTTAGTGTCATCTCTCAGAAATACTCACAATTCATCAATATTCATGTTATTCAACATGGTCTGCTGTTGAACCCAAGGGAAACTTACAGTTTTTAAGATCCCTTTCTCTATTGCAATTTCAAAGTATTTTTTTACATGAAAGGAATGTATTGATACTGTGAGTCAGTACAAGGGTATATCTGAAAAAGTAATATTTTTCCTACCACAGCCCTTTTCACTTTCTCTGAATACATTGGTCTCAACACCAAGTCACTTAAAATATGAACCTATTAGATAATCAAGTCAAAATTCAAAGTGTTGTTACTTGAAAGTCTCTTATTACTTCACCTAAATTAGGTGGACTCTGGACCACAGCTTTCTATCCATGGACCTGTGCAACTGAAGAAACAATTCCTTTCTTTATACAGTAAAGATAAGGCTTAGAATATATCAATTGTCATTTTAGATGTGAATGGAAGAAAATGGAAGGAAATTCTAAATGACAATGGATTCCATTCCATCTTGGGATTAATGCCCAGAAAATGATTTTATGTTACTAGTGACTGTACACTGTGGACTGCTAGGCCCACATTCAGAATCATCCTTGGTATATTCTGGAAGATGTCTTGTGTTTTAAGCCAAAGTCTTATCATATTTGTTCTTGTTTCTAGAAATTTTGGGTTCTGACAGATAAATTTTATTTCGCACTCTATGTTCTTTTCAATCAAAGTTAGCAGTGGTAACCTAGCATTCTTAAGAATCTGCTGAGATTTATTGGCATGGCCTATATTTTTACAAGTCAAGATTTTGATTCATAGATTTTTCTTTGTAAAATTTGTTATCTGTTGTTGGCTTTGGGAGGATCAGAAGCCCATATTTTTAAGCCTCCCAGCAATTTTCTTATTTAATTAAAGTGTCTATGAGTCACACTGTCAATCCCTTCCTAATGTTTTGTATTACTACTTATTCAATTATTTGATTCAAGGACCTAGCACAGGATTGCACAAACAAATTCACCCTATACTTCAAGTCACATTTTGTAAACCTCTTATCATTTAGTCTTCAGTCCTTTTGCACTTTCAATAACTCTCAAATCCCCACTTTATCTTTTGTTTTGCTTCAGTGGTCACTTGATTGTTTTATAGTTGTCTTCACATATTTTAAGCAAAAAGAAAAAACAGGCTATATCTTCAGTGCTTATCTTTCAAAATTACTCAGTTTGGTTTTTATTTTGTTTTGTGACAATGTGCCAATTAACACTATAGGGTGACCTTGAACTTATTAAAATCCTGCTTTAACCTCTTAAGAACTAGGATGATAGGCACGTGCCAGTAATCTTGCTCAATATTGTGTTGTTATTTTTTTTTTAATTTGGGGGAGGGAGGATTTGAGACAGGGTTTCTCTGTAGATTTGGAGTCTGTCCTGGAACAAGCTCTTGTAGACCAGGCTGGCCTTGAACTCACAGAGATCCACCTGCCTCTGCTTCCCAAGTGCTGGGATTAAAGGCCCGTGCCACCACCGTCCAGCTTTGTGTTATTATTTTTAATTGTATATCTAAAAACTTCTTTGTGATCATGTGTCACAAAATTCTTGCTACTGAGCAGATATTATTGCTTATGAGAAGCACTTGCTAATTAAGCACAGTTATTCAAATAAATTGTTTTTAAGTCATTTATTCAAATTCTTCACTGCATTCTAGGACCCTGTTAAATATCATATTATGTAAACACATTATTACAATGTATTTTGAGGGATGTTCTCTGAAATTTGAAAGTTATTTGTAAAATCTCAAGTGCTATATATTAGTATTGTTCTTAGATAAAATAAATATGTATATTAAAACTCTAATTATTTTCTAAAGGATGTCAGATGCTCCCTTAAAATTTATTTATATTATAAAACCACAAAAAATGCTGTCAGTAGAGTGAATGGCGGCTTTCTAAATATACCTACTTTGATGTTTCTTTAAATCATTTTTAAAGAATCACATGTCCAAAAGACAGAAAAAAAAAGATATCATCATCAGTGGCCCTTTTGAGTTGAATTTTCTTTTATTTATTACAGCATAAAAATTTGGAGATAATCTTGTTAAAGGAAATTGTGTCATTAGAAGTTATTTATAACTTCTAAAATATTCTAAAATAGTGCCATTAGGTAAGTTCATTAAGAAGTAGGAATTTTATCAGTAAAATATAATTGCATCAATCCATTTATTTGAGTGCTAAGGATAAAAATCATCTAAAGATCTCCTAGTTTCTCTAAGCCCCTGAAATATTGAATGTGTTGGCCGAAGGTTCGTGTGTGAGGAGTGAAAGGAATGGCTAGGACAGAATAAAAGAGCACTTAGGGCAAACAAATAACACTTTCAGATTCGCATTCCCATTTTAAAAAACATTTCCTTTACATAGAATCACTTCATACACATAATTGGTAAATATGGAATTGTGATATACAGGCTTCATTTAATATAAATTTTCTTTATCATACAGGAGACTTAAGAGATGAGAGGTATTTATTGAAATGAGCCCCGAGAAAGGCCTCAGCTTTAGTAATATACTCTTTCATAGGATTTACAGGAATTTCATGAAAATGCAAAGTTAAGATATCATATTTACTGGGGCTATAGAGAAGGCTCAGTAATTAAGAACAAGTTCTGACCTCAGTTTAGTCCCCAGCAGCCACCTGGGGTATCTCGGTCTGTAATTCCAGCTCTGAGAGATACGAGACCCCTGGCCTCAGGCAATTCCTGAACATATATGTATACATACTTACACACAGACCCATAATACATGTAATTTAAATATATTTAGTTTAAAAAAAGTATTATACTTATTGGGACATTTGACTTTATCATATATGTGAAGATATAATTTTTTATATTATCAGGCTATTAACTAAATTATCAAATCATGGCTTCATTACTAGATCTGTTTAAACCAAAAGGCAGTGTAGGATTTTTATATTATCTCCTCTAATTAACCACTTAAGTTAATAATACGTTGAATATAAAGACAGAAACATAGACTATGTTGATAATTAATAAATCATATATAATATGATCTGAATCCAATATGGAGAGATGAAAAGTAATATGAAACTAACCAGTAAAATAACTAGGGAGGACACAAGGATTTAACGTTATTTTAGAAACAGTTAAATGTGAGGACTTTAGCTGAATAGCTACACTAGAAAGGCTGCTTTCCTGCTGCTGAATATCTTTCTCAGTTCAGAGGGGGTGGTATTACATCCTACATCACTGCTCTACTGCAATCTGCTCCTGACAGGACCATCCATCTGTTTAGCCTGAACAACCCTGCAGTTGCTTGTGTGCTGATTCACAGATGTAAGTAGGAGGTTGACTGCAGGATTTCTGACTTATACTCAAATCCAAGCTAATGTGACACATTTGGAAGCATAGCTGCACATGTTCTCCTTTAATTGGGAAATTTCTCCTTTGACTTTCAGAACGGCAGAGAAGCAAGGACTGTGCTAAGCAGTCCCAGGTTCTGAACATACCTCATTCTGCTTGAAGGAAGCTGGATGTATGATAAGAAAGGAAGGGCTCTCAAGAAGCAAGGGCTTTCTCTAGAAGGGGTGAGCAGCTGGCATCTTTTAAAGTTCTCTGAGTATCCTTGGCAGGAAATCAAAATTTTGAGTAGAGTCTGTGGGTTTAATGCGGATGAATCTGAATTACCCAAACGATTTAGTGATTACAATCCTGGTCTTTCTGTGAGATGTGACAGACATCTCTTAACGGTCTCATGACACTGTAGTTGTATTTATATGACAGCTTTGACTCTTGGATTATTTTCATAAAAGACATGGTGAATTTTTTTTATGATTGGGAGTTTTAGTGGATGTGACATAACTCAAAAAATATTTCATTCAGCCTCCTAGATTTAATCAAGCCAACCATTTAGCTGTGTTGGACAGTGTTCGTTGTTGACAGAAGCAAAACATACCAAACATGTGTCAAGCCTTTCAAAAGTCTGAAATTGTGGAGCAGCACTTAGCATGGTTTATGATGGTGCATTTCGTACTTGAAATTATTTTGACTGCTGTGGTAATTGCTTTACAAGGAATAACTAGCCTCCTCACTTCTCGGAACACTTAAAGTTTAGACATATCACATGACCACAGCTTTGCTCTTGTCCCTTCCTTTGAACTTTTCTGCTTTTTATTTAACAAAAGATCCATCTGCAATGCTATATACTACATGAATCTGTCCTTCAAACTCCTCGTCGATATGAATGACTAAACTTTACTCTAGTTATACAGTGTTGAGTCAGTTGGGACCAGGCTTTGCAACTTGAAGTGAATCGTAATTGTGTAAGTGCAGTTCCTAAAAGAGTCTGTGAACGTGTTTTATGTATATGACTATTCCATAGTAAAGCATGGGAAGGAAAACATAATCTCAACAAGTGCTTACTGGGTAGAATTTTAGGTATTCATGGAACAAATGTCCAGTCAGACATTAATGTGGTTATATCTGGAGAGTTCAGGTTTTTTAATCCAGTGGCATTCTTATCATTGTATGTTTTAAATTTTCTGCTTTTTTTTTTGAAGTAATTCCTTAACAAACATGGATATGCAAATAAATGCAGAGATCAGTAAGAAGCTGTAACTGCTAAAGAGTGAGTGGCACACGGTAAGGCACAGGAAGTAAATGCAACAGCATCCTAGGAAATGGGAGAGTTTAGACAGCTCTGAGCGTGTGCCTTTTCCCTTTCTCGACAGGCATTTGATGTTGGTAAGAGTGGTGAGGGACAGCAGAGGGAATTCCCTCTGTTCAGAAGAAGAGGCACTGCTCCCTTTCCTATCAGCCTATTTTACATTAAGGGAGAATCCTATTTTAGAAGTTATTATAATTTCTAGTGGTATACAGCCAGCAATCCTCCTATGGAGTAGTAAGTGCTTTGCTGAGATGTGTTTCGTTGTTTCCCAAGGAAATCACAGATGGGAGGAAAATACTAAAGATCACACACACACACCCACACACACAGACACACACACACAAATTCACACAAGCATGCACATGCACACATGCACATACACACACACACACAAACTCACACAAGCATGCACATACACACATGCATACACACAAATTCACACAAGCATGCATATACACACATGCACATACACACAGAGACACAAACTCACACAAGCATGCACATACACACATGCATACACACACACACAAACTCACACAAGCATGCACACACACACATGCATACACACACACACAAACTCACACAAGCATGCACATGCACACATGCATACACACACACACACACCACATGCACACAAAACCTACAAAGTTAGCAAATGCTAAGTATCATCGCTACTTTGTGGATCAAATCTTAAAACTCTGGTTTGTTTTAGGTCTAATATTGAAGATACTTAGATGGGCGGTATAAAATTATGATAATCACAAATTCTATTAAACAAGGGGCTACAAAGAGACCAAGTAAGTCATCCTATGGGGAAAATCAAGTCTAATGGGACATATGGAACAGTCCTGGAAGCTCAGAAGGCAGAAGAGCCTCAGGATTTTCACTGATTCACTTTAACTTCTCACAGAGCTTGCTCACTGCATTTCCTGTTGATCACTCATTTGTCATGCCTTAGAAGAAACATTTCTTCCAAGTCTGTGTGCGAAAGGTAGATTGTATATATGTTTATCTTCAACCAGGAGAGAGCAAGGAACCAAAAGAATGTTGCAAAATGTTCTCTTCCTTATATGTGTTTTAGCTCTAACTAAAGTGTGTGTGTGTGTGTGTGTGTGTATAATCTTGTGAAAACCACAAAAACAAAGAAATATATTTAAACATTAAAACAAGTTTTTTTTATCACAAACAAAAAAAGTTTGTGAATAACTCAAAACTCTTATTAATTTAAGGACTCGGTATGATTTTTATCATAGAATAACAATGTATCACGTACTCATGGGAACTCACAAAGTCTGAAATAACAACTAGCAAGCCCGCATGGACAGACCCAGGTCCTCTGCATATATGTGAGAGAGGGAGAAGAGGAAAAAAATAAACCAGTTTACTTGGTTTTCTAGCAGGTGTGGCTTATGTGTTAACAGGAGGTGCCTGTTTCCCTGTCCTGCTCAGCTGCTGTGTCCCCAGTGGATGCCTGCTGGTGCTAGAGGCTAAGATAATGGGATGAGTTTGGGATGGGAGCAAAGGGAGAAGGAGAACAATATCTCTGTGATCAATGGGAATGGGATCAGGGAGGAAAAGAAGACCACAACAAGTTTTCTGCTACAGAGCTGGGGATGTGACTGGTGGGATTGATTCTAGATGAGCAAAGGAGAGATATTGATCTACCTACCTTCAGACAGCTTGTGTAGATGCTATTTAAACCCTAGAATCTCTAGTACCACTGGGAGTTAATATTTTCGATGTGAGGTGCATGAACTGTGATGTATTTCCTCAAAGCATCATAATCATAACTTATTAAAATATGTCAAAGTGTATCCATCAAGGATAACTGGGACTTTAGTGGTTAGAAGTTGAAAGCAAACATTTATGAAGAGATAGTGCCCTAAAAAGAATTTAAAAAAAAATGGTGACAAGGCCTGAATACATGATACATGTCCCAGTGAGAAAACAAAACAAATCACTTTACCTGGGTCAAATGTTCCCTGCTATTATTCTCCTGGCTTAGAGTCATTGAATAAGTATTCTGTCTCTTCCATTAAGTGTGGAAAATATCCAAAAAGAGCTGAATGGTTTTTCCAATAATGTTTAGTCTTTACTGTAATGGAGCAATATTATGTTCCCATTAGGAAATAAGTGTATGAGAATAGAAACCACCTGGGAAACTCTAATTAAAGATTTTCTCTCTGTTTGCTATAACCATTTCCCTTTTACAGCCATCTGAAGTCTGAGTTATCATAAAACTTTCTACCTAGTTTTTAACAGAAGGTATATATATTGCATCAATCTTCGCAACTAAAGCTTTGGAAGAGAGCCCTTTGGAGATTTAGGAAAAATTCTCAGCAATGCACATTGGAACTGAGCAAAAGTTAATTCCCTTCTATCACCACCAATAAGTCTTTGTTTTGCTGTGTTGGTAATCCAGTGTATAATTCCCAATCATTATCTCACGCATGCTCATCAATTTACTACTTCCCAGACTTCCTTTCTTTAAGGCCATATTCTAAAATTTTACATCTTTATGATCTGTTAATAAATAGTTTGCTTCATGTTTTTTAATCTCTCTGCACACAAAATACTACCTCTGAATGTTCTGAACAGTATTTTCTTCAGTGGAAATTATTATTCTCCAACACTAGTCCACCACGGGGGCCGCATACGTTTCTTGTGCTGCTGACATTAAATCAAGTTCTCTTTTCTTTTTTATTTAACGAGCACAGTTTATTTAAATTTATGAAATGTGGTTTGGTAAACTGTAGTATTTCCTTTCTTTCATGTCTCTCTATTAATTTTCCCCTGCATAGAAGAAGGAAATAATTACCTATTTAAATCTCCTTTATAGCAATTTGTACTATCACCAGGGGAAAAAGAATCTCATAAAATTTATATGGGAAACACAATATGCCACCCTGAAGACCCACTGAACCCTAAGATTGCCCCACTTACCACAGCCACTCTGTAGATCCACATTGAATGTTTGATGTACTTGGATTTATCCAATTAACCATGTTAATTTATATAGCTGAAAATATAGTTATTTCTAAGAATTTTAAATAACATTGCTGCTGAATGTGGCTCAAAAAATCATTATTAAGGAACTGATAAAAATATGAGTTCGTACTCACTAACCTACTCAGGCATTATTAGCTGTAGGTAGTCAAACAGCTTTTTAGATTATTTTCTGTTTCTTTTTCTACTGTCTAAATTACTGTCAGCCTTCTCAGTTTCTAAAGCCCCTTATTTACTCTCCTGCTCCTATATTTCCACAGGGGATGGTCATGGTATATGAAAAACATTCATATATTTGTGGGTTTTTCAAACCTGTATGCCTTAGCAAAGTTCAAGACAATTCATAAATAGGTCTCTGAGAATATGTTGGCCCATGAAGGATGCTTTGTAAATTTTTGGTGGACAGAGGAACAGCAAGAAATTAAGTGTAATTGGAAATTAATTCACATTGTGATATTTGGCAGAACAGCATTGTAGGGAAGACTGGAAGCAAAGCAAATTGCATGTCATGTTTTCATCATTCATATATATATATATATGAATAAATATATATAATATAGATATATTCTATAATATATTCTATAATATAGATATATCTGTGTATAACAACAAGTAAAGAAAAAGAGAATTTGAAAAAAATTCAATGTGGATACACTAGTGAGTTTTGCAGAAAGGAAAAAATAGATAAATATTGTAATTATAATCTCAAAAATAAGAAAAGCCTCTTAAAAAGAAAACAGATGTTATATGTATGAAAATCCAGTTTCCTCTAAGTAAATTTATGTAGATCCAAAGAAGATAAGATGAACCCTGTGAAAGTTTTAGTAGCAGGAACCATGGAGATTTTCAGAACAGTAACCATCAGTTTAAAAAGAATAAAAGAGAAGAAAGGAGACGGTGATTCATCGTCTATTATTTGAGGCCATTTCAACGTAGTTATTCATTTAAAAGGTCAGTTTGCAAATTTACTTTGCAAATGGAACAAATTAGGGAAATGATAGGCTGAGAGGAGATTACACACTTAATGTGAGCCTGGGGTTCGTGCCAGGAGGGCACTGATGGGCCTGAATACAAGGGGATTAACAAGTAATTTTTTCAACTGTTAAATAGCAGCAGAACAGGTAAACATGTGAGGCTGTGTGGTTTGGAATAGAGTTTCACAATAGCTTTCTAAAATAGAATGTTTAATTTTTCTTGGTTAATGCTATTTCTATATCACTATGATACAGAAATTTCTTTGAATTAGGTTTCTCAAAGCATTCTTTAAGGTGTATTTCATTTTTAATGAAAATAACTGATTACATAAAAAATGGGAATCAGTATATTAAAAGCAAATGTTTAAATTTGTTTCTTTTAAATATCCATATTCCAAAAAGAACAAAACACTAAAAAAATAAATCAAATTTTTAATATACAATACCTAACAATATTACTTGAAACAGATGAAATAGTTTAATCAATTGCTAAGATATAGGATGTGGTCTGAGGATATATTACAAGGAAAAAAAAGCAGTTAATTGAGGTTGCTGTAATAGACTATCTAAAAACTGGTAAAGGAATTTATTTCTCTGATGGTATTTTCAATGTAAGACTAGCTAGAGTTGTAATCTTATGCCCCTTTTCTCCTTTTCTGTCCTTGATTCACAAATAAAAACACAATATTTAAAAAAGCTTGAAACAAGATAGTGCCCTTCAAGATAGCTTGATGGATCCCTGCTATTTTACCTCTTAATAATGTATCTAATTTTCTCTTGTTAAGTACCCTTCAGGTTTTTTTTTTTATTTTTAGAATTCATAGTTCACCAGCTTTTAGAGTGAGATCTTGATAGCATCATTTCACATCTCATGATCATGAGGTTCAGAGATGGTAATTTAGTGTCTGTCATTCTGTTAGTCATGATGATTCGATCAAAATTGTTGGGACATACCATTATGTCATTCAGTGCCAATGGTGGTTAAAATTGCACAGTGTGGACAGTAAAAGCCATTGAGGCTTGAAGTAAGAAAATAGAATAAAAATGCTTTTTTATTGAAGCCATTTTGATCTGAGGTACTGCCTCTTTCAGAAGATAACTAAAGCAATACAGAGGTCTCTATTAGGAAAAGCACTGATTTACCAAGTTATTGTTAACACTTGTTGGAAGGATGGTCGCTTGTTTTTCCCAGTTGCTCAGCTAGCTTAGACCCAGAATAATCAAATAGAAACTGAATTAATTAAATCACTGCTTGAACCATTAGCTTTGGCTTCTTATTGGCTAATTCTTACATTTTAATTTAACCCATTTTATTAATCTGTGTATCGCCATGTGGCTGTGGCTTACCAGCTAAAGTTTCGGTACATCTGACCATGGCAGCAGCTTCATGACGATTCTCCCGACTCTGCCTTCCTCCTCCCATGCTATAGTCAAGCCAGTTTTCTTTATTCATTAACCAATAAAATCAACACATAGACAGGAGAACCTCTCACACAATTTTCCCTTTTCTGTTTAAACAAAAAGGAAGGCTTTAAATTTAACATTGTAAAATTATATATAAAAAAACAGGTATCAAA
>NC_022031.1:65054006-65064470 GCF_000317375.1 Microtus ochrogaster | reverse complement strand
TCCCTCTGCCTACCAAGTATTGGGATTAAAGGTGTGTACTACCACACACAACAACTCTTTTTCTTCATATTTTTGTTTTTTACTTTAAGAAATTTAACTTTTAGTCTGCATATATTTTTAACACACTTCAAACCATTTAGAAATTTTCTTTGTCTTTGAATCTCTCTTTTTCTGACCACACGAGCCTTTAAATTTACCAAGCAATCTCAGTAGGACTAAAGGCGTGGCTTTGCTGGCTAGATCCAGCCCATTCCTAAGCTTTCCAGCCTCGTGGCTGAGGTACTGGATGTAGCCATGTTTATAGCCACAACTCTATGGCGTTTCAAAGTCCCTGCCAGCAAGCGAGCTTCAGTAGCCTGTGCTTGCAAACCGCACAAACCACCTGCGTGAAAGAGTCAGAGTTTGCCCTGGCAGGACAGCCCAGAAAGCTGTCATTTTTAAACAGCGCAGCTTTTTTCCTGCTATGGCTGAAAACCGAAAAGCATGCGTTCAGCTTTTCGTCAACACCGTTTAAGTGTTTCATGGCAGGACCTCTTAAAAGAGCTACAAGCTTTGCAGCTAAAGCTGAGTCAGGAAGCCTCTCTTAGATGAGAGCGCTTGCTTGCCTCTGGCAAGCAGAGCAGAACAGAGAAATTGCTGCTACCAAGAAACTAGGCACAATGCTTTCATTTTATTCTAGAATTACTTCCCAAGCTGTCTCAGGCTTTATGCGGAAGCAGTTGTCCATGTGGGCACCATCTGTAGTAATAGCAGCGGCGGGGCCGCGTCCCCAGCACCCCGGCCGCACCCCGGCCGCCTCCGGCTATCTTTGCCCGAAATAATTACACGGACACTGTATTCTTTTAAACACTGCTTGGCTCTTTAGCTTTAGCCCTTTTCTTGGCTAACTCTCGCTCCTGGACTAACCCATTTCCAATAATGTGTGTCACACCCCAAGGTGCGCTTACCAGGAAGATTCTAGCCTACGTCCATCCTGGGTCGGAGCTTCATCGCGTGTGCCTCAGAGAGCAGAGCTCTCGCCTCTGCCCGCAGGAGTGGAGCATCGTGTGTCTCTCTGAGGCGTCTGCCCCTGAGAGGAGAGCTGTCGAGTCTCTGAGCTCACTTCCTCTTCCTCCCAGCATCTGCTCCTCCCACCTATGTTCTAACCTATCAGGTCAAGCAGCTTCTTTATTTAATCAACCAATGACCTTCCTCCATCATGTGTATGTATGTTTGAGAGTGCACATGTGTCTGTTTGTGTGTGTATGTGTACATAAAAATGTACTATTCTACTTTCTTGAAGGATATAGGCATCTTTGGTAGGGATTTTGACAACAAAGAAATATCTGTGCCTTCTTTCCTAAAAGTTTAAAAAACCTAGTTTTTATTTAGCCATTTTTGCTTAGGCATTTGGTTAGGCATTTAAAAAATGTAACTTTTCTAACTGTCCTACACTTATAGTCGGTTAATACAATGGCCCTGGTATATAAAAATGTCATGTAGCATCCTGAGGGACCAGTGAAGTAGGGGGTGCTCTAGCCATCACCCTATGCAACAGGAACAGAATCTGTGCTCTGCCGTTCACAGAGATACACAAGATATCAAGTTGACCTCCAACATCCTCACAGAGATATGATACCTGTCTAAACAGCATGCTTGTATACTTCTTTCCCTTTAGAAAATTGAAATCTATCCATTTTAAAGCAACTACAGCACGGGGGAATTCTATACTGTGTTAGCATTTGAAAAAAAAATGCTGTCATATTTATCCCCATTGTTTCAAGTAAAATCATCTTTTGTCTGGATAAAAGGGGTAAGAGTCACTAGTGCAGGCTTCCGTGGCTTTACTCAGGATCTACTTTCTATATAGTCCTCTGTTTAGCCTTTGATGGGCAGCAGCACCCTGTGTTTAGTTCCGTATCGATTCCTTTGTGCCAGAACTGGAGCCTTGTCTATTAAGAAGGAAAAGGGGTGGGGGTAGGATGAGATAGAGAATGAGAAAACTTTCATCTGCTGAATTAAGATAAGATGAAGCCCAATTTTCTTATCTTGGAAGGTGTCTCAAAAAAAAAGTAGTTCTGGCAGTAAGTTTTAGTTCAACAAAGTGAAAAAAATCAATATTACATCTAAGTTTGAAAATTGGACAACATGCAGGATTTGAGTCTTTTCCTTAGTGTTAATGTAGTAAAGATTTCTCTTGTTTCTGAACCTGTTTTAGACAAATGACATCCACTCTTAATATCTTACTGCATTCTTTACATTGTTTAGCCCAAAATTTATCCTGGAAATCTTATTAAACCATTAAAAAGTTTGAAATAATTATGATATATTATTTCAGATATTTTGCAAGTTATAAAGTGCAATAAGTATGAAAATATTGCTGAATATTTTGTTGTTAAATTTGTAACATGTCTGATTTGAATATTGATCATCTTTTAAAAAATAACTCAACAACTTTTACGTGAGGGTCTGTTACATGCTGTACACTGACCTAACAGTAATAACCAAATAAATTTGTTTATTATGTATATTTATTTACTAGAATAAACATCAAAGTATTTATTTCATTGTTTCAATTTATTTAAGTTCATTTTCTCTTAGGTGGTCTTTTTGTTAGCCTAATACTAATTTTGCTTTAACAGAAATCTACAAGCCCTTTTTATTTATCCATATCATTTTATATTATTTCCAGAAATCACAAGATATTTTATTTCTCTGTCTTAGACAAACTTGAAGTTATTACATTTTAGTTTCAGATTACATTTCCCTGACACCTAATAACACAGGCTATGTTTTCTGGCTATTTGCTATCTATATAGTCTGTTCTTGCATCCTGCTTATTTCTACAAAGCTTTTTCATATTTTAGTTATAAGCTTTTATCAAATATGTAATTTGTAATGTGTAATTGGTTATGTTGTCTCACCATTTGATTTTCTCAATAATAAATGTTTTACTAAATAAATGATAGCATCAATATTGTTATTAATTTTTACTGATTTCCCACCAATTTGAGTAAGTTTGACTCAGGTGTCTATTATAAATTACAGTAAAAGATACTATATACACACAATACTTTCCTCAAGATTACTTCTTAAAAGAGTTTTATTTACTTTTTGATAATTTCATAATGCTCACTGCATGTACATCACTTCCACCCCTCTCCAAAACTCCTTCCTCCTCCATGTTCCTAATTAATGATGTCTTCCTTCGTTGTTATTATTTTAACATATAGACATAACCTAGAGATTCTGTTTAGCGTTTTTCATAAATGCATGTATCCAGGCCTAATCACTTGTGATTAGATAATTTATGTGGAATTCATCAGTGCAGTCCACTAATATTCTCTCCCCCCCCCTTTCTCAGAATTTCCCTGTCTGTTGGTGTGTCAGCTCGTGCTGTCATTACACTTGTCTTGTCGAGGCATCTACATTGCTGTGACTTTATGATTTCATTTTACTTTTTATATCTAGGGTATATGTTCTATCAACAGGTGTCCTGTCCTTCCAGGTCTTGAAGTGTTTCTGCCTTTTCTTTTTAAATCCGAACCTTAGGATGCAGATATGGCAGCTGGGATTCAATATTGCACTACCATGTTTTCTCTGTATTTTGACCAGTTGTTTAAGTCTGCAATAGGTTTCATCTGTGGTAAAAGAAGCTTCTTTGATGAGGGGAGAGAGCTATATTTATGAGTGCGTGATACTTATAGAGTGCATGCTTAGATAGATATTTAGGAAGCAGAAATTATCTTGTTCTGTAAAAGTGGAAGTAACATACTCTCCTCTTAGATTTTTTTGGCCTCTTTAGCCATGGGGAGTTTGGAACAATATGGTAGAAGGAGGACAGTGATTCCTACAATTCCTCTAAGTTCCATATTTTCCCTTGTACACACAATAAACAAACAAACAAATTAGTAGGACTTGAACTCTATCCCCAGAACTCATGACCTACACACTTAAATAACACTTATGTTCTTAGTGCAGGGAAGGCAAAGAGAGAGGGATTCTGGAAGCTTATTGGACAACCTGTCCACTATATGCTGTAAGAAAAAAAAAAGATAAATCTTTTCTTAATAGGTCGATGACAGTGAAAAACACTGAAGTTCTCTCCTGTTCTTTACCTGTTCATATCCTTATACAATGCCTATGCTAAAACATATATCTGCTCTGTGTTCACATAAAAAAAAATGCTGAATTTATAAGCAGATATAACGTAACCCAAGTATATGATTCCTGATGTAAGCCCAAAAGGCTTGAAGCATAGCACAAAGATATTTCTATATAAATGTTTATGATACAATTATTCAAATTAGTTATAGAATAATCTAAAGTATCAATGAACAGATGGAGGTTTGGAGAAAATGAATTGTTTGCATATACAGATATAGATACATAATTGAGTTTCATTTAAGCTACAACATTTGTGAAGATTTCCCAGGTGACGGTGTATTCTTATGATTTTAGCACTCATGAGATAGAGGCAGGTAGAATCCTTTGAGTTCAAGGTCAGTTAATGTTCCAAGAAAATTCATTATATAAGGTCTTCTGAAAGCAAATAAGTCAAATAATGTTTATGCACCATCATTCCATGGCAAAATAGTTTCTGCTTCTAACCAGAAGCTGGACCAAAGGCAGAAACCTTCCTTCTGAAAATGAAAAACATATTTTAACTTCAAGCACAACTCTGGCTCTTTAAATAAAATGTTAGCATACTTTAGGCAATCAATTCAACAGTGAGAAGAGAGGAGCTGGACAATAAAAGCCTAAATGAAGCCATATTGGAAATTATAAATGTCCATTCATGTTGTAAAGACATTTAAAAAAAGTTGCAGAGACTCTTTATGGAAAAACATAGCTATAATTTTAAAAATGAGATTTTACTGCTAATTAAAAATGAAAAAATTCTGAATGTATCTTTTCAAAATGGTCTTCTCTTTCCCCATATAATAACACACTCGAAACAAACCTGACAGTTTGTACAAGTTCTCCTAACTTGAAATATGGAAAGTAGTGGACCTATATATATATATGTATTTTAAAATTAAAGGAAATGTAATTGAGAATATAAATTAAATATGAGTAAAGTTAATTCTTGGGAAAAATAACGGGTTATTTACATACAAAATAGTTAAATAAAACATACAAAATATATGATTAACATTTTGCTGTTGTTAGTGTCAGGAAAAAAGCATAATACTAGTTCTAGGGCTTGGAGCTGAAAATACTAACCATTGGATAAAATGATTACATGGGAAGATTATTCGTTCTTCTGGGAACAGGATGATTATACAATGATACACTTGTAACCTGCAGCAGAAATCAAACCAATCAATACGAAGCAATTTGTGTCTTATACGGGTTCTTATATTTTGTCCTATAATCTTTCGTGTTTCTTTAATTAAATTAAGTATTTATATAAATAATTATGATTCATACAGTGCCTGAACTTAGTTAGAAATATAATTTTGCCAAGTTTCTTCAACTTACCATGTATAAATGATCTGCTTTAACGTATTCAGGCATTGAATTTTCTATTGGACAGGTAATAAGAACTATTGCAGTGACGCATTGCAAAAGAGGCTCTCAAAGTAGAGTCAGTTGCTGTGGGAGCTCCGTTGGCCAGTAGCCTTTAAGATACCAGCCCACAGTGGCATGGTCTCTCATACTATGAATGCAGCTGTAAAGCACGCACTCACACTCTTGCCTTCGGCTCTTGCTTCCGGCTGCTAGGCTCTGTTCCTGTTCCTCATTCGTGCAGAGGATCATGATCTAGCACAGTGACCTGTGAGTCTCCCTTAAATAAAATAGCCCTTTATTATATGTAATTCTGAACTGGTGTGGGATTATTCTGTATCTTCCTCCATTATCTGGTGCCCAAATGTGGGAACCAGTCCACACTTTTTGGGGTTGGTCTGCCAGCCCTGTGTGCATTAGGCACGACTCTCCCACCTGTGACTCTATCCAGCCCAGAGACACAGGAGACTGCTGTGCAGAGCTGCCTGGCTTACAATCCACAAGCTGCCTCTCTTTGCATTACACACCAGCCCACATGCTGCTGCCTGTGATCCCCATGGTGCACACAGTCCGCAACTCACACTGATGAAAAACTTTGGGTTTTCTCTTTTTCCTGGGCCCCAACACATGGAATCATTTGATCGCATTAATAACTTTTCTTAATTTGTTAAACAAAGCATATCTTTCAGTACCTAAGTAAGCAGCAAGTGTTGTTCACTGCTACTAGCATCTCTCGGCCACGAGGTTGCAACGCCAACACCTGCTGGCCGATAATACTTACACCCACTCCAATTTATTGTAATTGCCTTATGGCAGGTAAGATCTGAAAAACTACAAAAAATGACTGATAACATAATAGAGTTCAATAACTATTTTGCTTATACTATGAAAGGTATTCTGCAAGGCTTATGAGATTTTCCTTTTACATCCCTTTATTTGATTCTAGGAATTAACTTTGTTTTCAATATTATCTCATTTAAAAGATAGTTCAGTATTACAGGGAGGGATAACATCAATCTGACAAAATTATCTGAAAGAATTTGTGTTGTTGAATTTAACTATTTAAATCTGTTGAAAAGTTATGATATGTACAAGGATGAGACATTTTCTTTACTGGACTTGTTTTATACCCTGGAATCCTCAGTGAGGACATTAGAATAGACCACTGGACAGAAGATTTAGGCTTTTAAAAAGGCAGTAGTAAAAAAGGATTGACAAGATTGAGAAATTTATTTAAATTGATTAGCAGAGACAGAAGGTATAAGAACAGGACTTAGCCTATCAGTATGTGCCAGACCCTGGGATGACTTATACAGAATTTCAACTGCAAATCTGATTATTCCTTGGAAAAACCATCAGACACAAAGTACCCTAAAAGTAGTCAAAGAATTTATATGGGAACCAATACATATGAGTGATCTAAATGAAGGAAAACAAGCAATACTTTATTATGAGCTACATTCACCATTTGTGAGACATTGGATAATAGAGAAATTTCTGAGTTAAAACAGCTAGTGTATTTCAAGGATGTGCTAACTTCACAGTGGAAACCAGGAAAAGTGCTATATTTGGGAAGGGGTTTAACTCTTGTTTCCACAGGAGAAGAAAATTTGTGAATACCATCAAAATTAACAAAATTCAGTTGAAACAAGAGAAACCTCTTGTGAAAGAGAAGTGATGGCTCAAACATAGAGGTGACAACCATACAGGTGGTAGGAAAACCTCATAACGGTTGGGGAAGGGTTCTCTTCTTGTCTTTGCAGGAAAATACTCATCTTCAAAGAGTCGAGAGATGAAAACATAGCTATCTAGAAAGATTCAACAAACAAAGAGAAAACTGACTTATGATGCTGTATAATCTGCATGGTATAATTTGTTTGTCTGCACTTGTATATATCTCTAAAATATATCTCTAAAAATAAGAGCTGGCTTTGGAGTTTGATGATGGCTCTCTTCTCTAAATCCAAGCATGCTGTTAATAAAAAACCAGAATTTCTGTCCTATGTCAGGAGCCATTTTGGTATGGAACAGAAAAAAGAGATTTTTAGGAAGTATTTTACTTTTCCCCATGCCCATTTTATCTATATTGTATTTTTTTATTGAATATATGTCTATATGAATGAAGTTTAACTTTTCACTAATAAAGACTAGATTTTCCTGAAGTAATCTTTGAAGCTCCCAGGAAGAAGATAGGGCCCCACACCAATGACTCCACATGGCTGATATGATTTCATGATGCTGATAGCGCTACTAGGCTAGTGGTTTTTTGGTACCAGCTGTGGAAATGGTGCACCTTCTTACAGCATTCTGGCTAGAACTCCAAATGAGAAACAAACAGACAAAAAGACCCTATCAGCTATTCAGAGATCATTTGCAATTATAAAAAAGAGCAATCTTGAAGCTAGGCCATCATTTTATGTTTACGGGTTCTATAGAAAAAACATCACCCCCATTACAGTTGAAAGCAACTCTAGAAGATGATGTCCTCTCTCCCAACAAAGTTTGTACTCAGGGTTAAGGGTACCATTTTGTATTTGTATATTACTCGTATAGGGTTGGGGGTTGGGGTGGAAATTATGTAGGCTTAGAGATTTAAAAAAAAGAAAGAAAATTAAATGGGATAAAAGGTAGATTAGTGTGAACTTACACTAAAAAGATAATGATGAACTTGTGGGTGCTTAATGTAATCTGAGAGTTTATATTGCTAAAACATCAGAATTTTAGAGAAAAATACAATCTCTTATCACATTTTATCTAGGAATTCAACTAAAAAGCAAACAAACAAAAAACAAAACGGTATAAAGCAACAAGCAAATTAAAAGCCACAGGAAATATAACAACTAAGACCTCTCTCCACAATAAATAAATATCTATTCTATTATTGATAATACTTGTGAATCTTATTCCAATTTTAAATGAACAACAAAATTTTAAGTTTATTTTTATAAATTTTACTATCTTAAAGTTGTAAGAAAAATTCAAGTATGAAACAAGTAGCATTTCTTTGTCTTATTTATTTTAGCATTTGAGATCAATTTGTTTATCTGATAATTTATAATCCCCAAGGGTTTTAGTGTGTATTTTCTCAAAGGTGCATCAGCCCACATTGCCAAAATAGTATTTATTGTAAATGAGATTTGAACTGAAATAGAATACTCATAAATGGGTTACTGCATGGGCAGTCATAACCAGTTGCAGGACTATTTTCTCATAGTTCCCAGGCAAAAGGATTCCTTATCCATTAAGACCCAAGAGATACTTTCCAGACAGGCAGTTATTTCTAGTGAAAAAATATTCCCTTGATTAACACTTAGGTAACATAGTCAAATATATTTCACAAACTTATGCTAATCTCTTTCAAAGGAAAAATAATCCAACAAGCATTTAACATTATAAATGTTTATAACCAAATGACCCTTTTTATTCTAATATTTGTAGAACAACAATGCAACATGAAGAGACTTTAATTTTATAACTATGAAATCCTTATAGATATATATTAATATTGTCATATATGTACTTATATAATCTTTTATTTTTACTGAGTTGGTTTTTTTATTGTGGTGTAGAAAGAGTTTTAGAAAAGAAAAGATTTGCATCCCTCAGACCATGAAAGTACAGCTATACCTTATGTGTATAACATGTACATCGGCACCTGCACTGGCAAAATTCTAAGAAATGAAATATTTACTCAGCAAAGAAATATTTGTACAACTCTTACTTTTCTAAATATTTTATTTGAAGTCATTTGTTTGGTGTCAAACACTACCTAAATTAAAAAATTTTTTCTGTCATGACAAAACAAATGTTTGTTTTTGTTCCAATATAAATGCACAAATGTTCTTACAAATGTTCCATGGGGCAGCTGCTACTAACTCCTTCACAAGTTTTTCTCACCAGAAATTTCTCTACATTAGTTCTCTTTTTGAAGAAGTTTTCAATATCTTTATCAGAAAGCTTACCACCCATTGTTTCAAGTGTATAATATTCATTTTACTTAGTGTTTATATGCATAAAGTATTTTCATATATATTAATCTTGTTGAGTAATCAGTAAAATTATGGAAAAACAGAATTGAAGAATGAAAATGTAGAGTAGAAACTAAACATAGGTGGAGCTAGAAGTGTGTGTCCTGAACATAGCTCAATATGGAGATGGAATTCGAATGTGTGTCCTGAAGAAATCTTGGCATGTTGATGGAGCTGGAAACATGTGCCCTGAATATAGCTCAACATACACATGGAGCTAGAAATCTGTGTCCTGAAGAGAATTCAGTTCTGTGTTCTTGACTGCACAGTTGCCCAGAATATTGTGAAATCTTTTACCCCATTATTACTATAAATCAACTTTTAGAAATAATGGCATGTCTATTTCATCTTAACTTAGTGGCTATGGAACATCTTTAATTTTTTGTTTTTATTGAGCTATACATTTTTCTCTACTCCCCTCCCTTCCTGTTTTTTCCCCTTCTCCCCTCTCCCATGATCTCTCCCACTTTACCCAGGAGATCTTGTCTTTTTCTACTTCCCATGTGGATTAGATTTATATATCTAAAGGACTCTCTTAGAGTCCTTTTTGTTGCATAGTCTCTCTGGGACTGTGAATTGTAGATGGTTTTTCTTGGCTTTATTTCCAAAAGCCACTTTTGGGTGAGTGAATACTCTATTTGTCTTTCTGAGTCTGGGTTAATTCACCCAATATATTTTTTTTTTTAAATTCATCCATTTGCCCGCAAATTTCAAGATATCGTTTCTTTTCTGCTGTGTAATATTCCACTGTATAAATGTACCACATCTTTACAGAAGCTTCTCAGTTTTAGTAGGTCCCATTTATATATGGACTGAGCTCTCAAGGTCCCAACGAGGAGCAGAAGGAGGGAGAACATGAGCAAAGAAGTCGGGACCACGAGGGGTGCACCCACCCATTGAGACAGTGGAGCTGATCTATTGGGAGCTCACCAAGGCCAGCTGGACT
>NC_022031.1:65053349-65053906 GCF_000317375.1 Microtus ochrogaster | reverse complement strand
TGCCTCCCGAGTGCTGGGATTACAGGTGTGCGCCACCACCGCCCGGCTAAATGTGTAGCCCAGGCTGACCTCGAACTCGTGATCCTCCTGCCTCTGCCTCCTTCAGCAAACCCTACCGGCGTGCGCCACCACAACCGGCAAGCAGTTTCTTTTCCAAATGCTTTCTGATTCATTTATAGGCTCATGTTTTGCTAGTTTCTTGTATAACTCAGAGTCACATACTTAGGAATGGTACAGTATACAAGAGACTGGGGCTTCCTATATCAATTAAACATCAAGATATATATGTGTGTGTGTACGTCTGTATAAAAAGTGCATGTATAAGTTATATGCACATTTGAACAGTGCATACCACACACAAATCTTCCTACAGCTATGATATATAGGTATATAATATATATTTGTATATATGAATTAGTCTGTGTATGTAGTAATTGGACTGGGCTGTGTCCCCAGCACCCCGGCCGCCTCCGGCTAGCTTTGCCCGAAATAATTACACGGACACTGTATTCTTTTAAACACTGCTTGGCTCTTTAGCTTTAGCCCTTTTCTCGGCT
>NC_022031.1:65038677-65049181 GCF_000317375.1 Microtus ochrogaster | reverse complement strand
AGGAGGGGGGGAAGGGTGGGAGGAGGGGAAGGGAAATGGGAGGCTGGGAGGAGGTGGAAACTTGTTTTTTTTTTCCTTTTCTCAATAAAAAAAAAAGAATTAAAAAAAATGTACCACATCTTTTCTATCCATTTCTTGTTTGAGGGACATTTAGATTATTTACAGGTTATGTCTATGACAAATAAGGCTGCTATAAACATAGTTGATCACATGTCATTGTGGTATAATTGAACATCCTTTGAGTATATACCCCAAAGCGGTATTGCTGAATCTTTAGATAGGTTGTTTCCTAATTTTCTGAGAAATTTCCATACTGATTTCTATAGAAGCTGTACCTGTGTTCACTTCCACCAGCAATTGTGGAGTGTTTTTTTACCCCACATCCTCTCCAGAATAAGCTGCCATCAGTGTTCTTAATCTTAGCCATTCTGGCAGGTGAAGGCATTTCCTTAAATGTCTTTCAGCGATTTGATATTAATCTGTTGAGAGTTCTCTGTTTAGGTCTGCACCCCATTTTTAACAGATTGTTTGTTCTTTTGATGACTAATTTCTTGAGTTCTTTGTATATTTTGGAGATCAGCCCTCTGTCTGATGTGGGGTTGATGAAGATTTTTCCTGTTTTGTCTTGTTGACATTGACCTTTACTTTGCAAAAGTTAATTAGTTTCAGGAGATCCCATTAATTAACTGTTGATCTCAGTGTCTGTGCTACTGGGGTTATATTTAGGAAGTGGTCTTCTGTACCAACGTGTTCAAGTGTACTTTTCACTTATTCTTCCATGATTTTCAGTTTGATTGGTTTTATGTTGAAGTCTTTGATCCATTTAGACTTCAGTTTTGTACATGGCAATATATATGAATCTATGTGTCTCAGCCATTAAAGGCTAGGCTCACAACCAAATCTGTAAGAGTTCAGTTCCTGGCTATGGAATATCTTGACTACAAATTCTGGAAGTGGGACATGGATAGACAAGCAGTAACAGCAACAAAGTTTTACGTGGTTGCAGGCAGGATACAAGGGACACAAACATCAAAAACAGCTTATTTTAAACCTACCAAACAAGCCAGAAGGGAAACATGGTATGGTATACAATAGGCTTGGAAGATTAAAGGCAGTAGTAGCCCAGGAGCCTATGGGCCACTTGTTGTGTGTATGGCCTGCATCTATCCCTCACAATGATCTTCATTATAACCTGCTCACCATTCTAATCTTTTTATGCCTCATTAAACTATTTTCAATAACATCAAAATTAACGATGAAAATCCTTAAAACAGTACCACCCAAGACCTTATGAATAATAAAAATAAAGAGGGATATATTCTACTTAATTGGTAAACTGTAGTGAGAATAGCAACACTGAAAATCTTGATCCATCATTTCCTCAGTACTTGGGAATATGAGTAGCTCTGTCAGAGTGTGTTTGTATGTTTCAATGCAATTAAACTTAACATAATTTTAAACAGGTTAAGTGGCTCAATCCATATTATGAAATACTTGCACATACTTCTGAATTCCTGTTGGTGAAGGCTATTCCTATTGCAACAGATGGATCCTCAGAAAACACCACAGAAATAGCTTATCTCTTCTTCAATTCCCAGGTCAGGACAGGAAGAGGCTTCCAACACCATGTACACCTCTGCCAGTATTCAGAAATGAGGAAATTCAAGTATTATTTCCAAGACTAATATTTCTGTTTTGACTTTTTCATTTTCACTGGATTCTAATATTCAAAACAATAGTGTTTAAAAACTTGATGGCTTAGTCAAAATCAATCAAAACTTCAAAACTGGCCATAAAAATGCTAGAGAGAAAATACAAACCATAGAATCCCTTCATGACTTCCACCTGATCTGTCCCTCAGAGATACACCATCCTAGCAGCAGCAGAATTTCTATTTACAAGATAGTGCAAAGTGGTCCAGGAATTAGAATTCCAACTTCTAGCCTGAAATAAAGTGGTTTGCCTTGAGGTTATTGACCCTGGCTGAAACAGTTTCCAAGATTCATATGAAAAGATCACATTATAACCTCTACAATCTCAGTCTTATAATTGCTCTTGACATTAAGTGCAAATCTATCAGCTAACGATGTGAATTTAAATTTTGTATTGCTAAGTGAGGCTACCCAGTAATTCTATCTAAAGATATTCATGAACCACTGTACCATGTTGGTTAAATGGCTTCTTCTTTAATGAGAACAACTTAAATTGATGCTTTCATTAAAGAGCCCTTATTTATTTTTAATAAATATTTGACTTGTTAATTATAAGCTGTTTCAAATGTATCAGTCCAATCAAGAAGCATATGAAACTGTAACTATTATTTTTGTGTAAACTCTTCACTAGAATTCATGTGCATTTTCTACTGCAGAAAGCCACACCTGTTCAAAATGCAGAGAATTAAACAAGGATGTTCTATCTCAATTGGCATCTATAAAATATAACCCCTACACTAAGGTAACCTCGCAGAGGAAGACAGAAATATTGTGAAAGCCAAATTATTAGGAAGTCTCTTGAAAGAGTATACACTCTAAAACCAAATGAGAAGAGGAAGTGGAAAAGCTAAGGATGATATTGTGGATCTATAAGGAATAGGGTTGGATATATTCAAAATAAATTGTATGACATTTAAAAAAATAATACAAATGTTTGTTATTTAAAACTTAATGTTGTTCACTATTTTTAAAGGGTTATAATGGATCTTCATCATGAATAATGAAGAAAAACAGAAGCATTCTTAATTTGCCTTATCCTGGTAGAGTGAAAACATGGGGGGCAAGTCCAGAAAGAAGAGAAAACTGTCAACTGCTTTCTTCGAGCTGACTATGGACACAGAGTAAGGACAGATAGCAAATTATTATAACTTTGGAGGAGACTGTGTGAGCTTTCTTCCCACAAGAATATCAAGTTCTCACTGCCCCAGTGAGAAGTATTCTAGAAAGTAAATAGTTTGAGCTTTAGATATGGTTAAATCATAAATAATGGGGAATCTTGTTATAGAAAAATACTAAGGCTTTCAACTAATTCAACCTCCTTAATATTACTCTCAGTCCCTTTGAAAAGCATTCACTTTTAAAGATATGTTCTATTACCAGAGAAATATTAATGCTAAAGACACTACAATCAGCAACTGAAAAATATGTATTACTGGATGATAATAGAAAAGAAGTTGATCACCCTAATATTTAGACATACAGTTTCTGTATTATCAAAAGGATTTATGATCCCAAAGCAGCTGTTTCAGAGAGACACTCTCAAAGCCATACTACAGGATATTAAAGTGGATAAGAAAAATAAAGAGATTAGATATGATCTGACAGAATTACAGAGAACAACTAGAAAGAAAAATAAAATCAATAAAGCCAATATTGCAGAGTACAGAGAGTCTATATAAAATTATATAAAACAAAATGAAATTACACCACATAATAAAAGAGATCATGCGAGGGATGAAATACATATGAAAAGAGATTATTTTATTCCTTTGAAATGAAAATAAATGATATAAAGAAATAGAAAAATTAAAGATTGTGTTACACATATAGAAAAATAACTATTGATCTAATTCAATGAAGACACTATAGTCCAGAAAATAGAGACATACTTAATTCTACACGAAATTATCTCCATGAAATTACTAAGTCTCAAATATTATTTAATCCCTAAATCAAGACTGGAAAATAATTCACCTGTTTGTACTTTTAATTTTCTTTTTAATTTTTCCATCTGACTTTATTTCCACATTATTTGTTTCAACTAGCACATTTGCTGTGGGGATCACAAATATCAGTTTCCAAGCAGACACTTCTAATCTGGGGTAGATATTTCTGGTAACATACACTAAGTAGCACTAATTCCACAGTAAAAAGCTAGTTAATATGAAACAACAGAGCTGTCACTGTGCTGCTACTGCATGCACTGGTCTTTGTTACTTGAGTAAAAAGGTGATCAACATTGTAAATCTAAAGAGTAAAATCTAAAATAGTGATTCCACAGATTTTTGCAGTTAACAGAACATAAGTTGGGCATGTCAGAAAGTAGTTACTGTATAGTGAATAGAAGTTACCACTTCTCTTACAAAAGGCTCATCTGTTAATGGGGTTGGGGGAGGGTGCTGCTCATTTGCTCCCGGCCACCCAGATTCAAAATAAACACATAGAAACTATATTAATTGCAATACTATTTGGCCAATAGCATAAGCATATTTCTAGTTAGCTCTTATATCTTATATCAACCCATCTCTAGTAATCTGTGCATCACTACAAGGTCCTGGCCTTCTGGCAAGGTTCTAGCATATCTCTCTTCTAGCGATGGCTACATGGTATCTCTTTGACTCTGTCTTCTTTCTCGCAGCCTTCAGTTAAGTTTTCCTGCCTGGTTTTACACTGCCCTATCACAGGACAAAACTGATTCTTTATCATTAACCAATATAAGCAACACATATACAGAAGGACTTCCCACATAAAAGTTCAGTAATCAAAACTCAATGATACATCTATAGCTAAAATTTAGTATAAAAATTCTGAATTCTGTGAAGACATGTGATCTTGAAAACTGTTATTCACATATGAAATCAAAAGGTGATAATATCAAGTATTCGACATTTCTGATTAAACATGAGGTAACTGTCAGTTTGCCATGACACTTTTATGATTTTAGTTTCTTATTTTTGTTACCATTCTCAATTTCCCCATTGACTTAGATGTTGCAATACATGTAAACAAATAAAATAACTGTATTCAAATGACCTCAATAGGTGAATTTATAAGTATGTTGATCTTGTTGTATCTGGAAGACACTGTTTCCTGCAGCATGCAAAAACTCAGACAAGTACAAACCAAACAACCATACAGCACTGAAAGAGGCAAGTAGACACAGAGACCTCTTCCTAACGAAGAAGCCATACGCAGTGGATGATCACTGGCAAAGTGAAAATCAGTTTGATCCAATAGAGTGTGGCTGGGTGCATCAACCACATTTAAAGGAAGGTCCCATGCCCAGCAGTGGTGCAAAAAGAAGTTAATGGCATTATTGTGGTCTTTTGCTTCAATTCACGTTGTAGTTGTGTGTGTGTGTGTGTGTGTGTGTGTGTGTGTGTGTGTGTGTGTGTTATACATCTTTTAATTTATTCTCAAGAGGCAGGAAGGGAGCAAGAGAGGGAGTGAGACACAGTATTTTAATATTTGAAGAAGTCAGAAGAATCAGACCACTCCCTTTTTAAGTGATCTATATTATATGAGAAAACAAGACTATTTCAGAGTAGATTGAGAGCTATAATCAGGTACTACAGAATATGAGGTAACCAAGTATAATTCATAAGTGACTACTGTAATATGCTGAGAGAGAAGAACCTGAATTATAAAAATCTATACTAAATAGCAGAATGAGAGAATAGGTAAGATAAAAACCATAAAAGACACAAAGCCTCTAAACCCAAGATGGGCAACACAGGAAACTAAATGCTATTTTTGTAGGTTTTTATTGGTTTGATTGATTATTTGTTTGTTTGGTTTATGTGTGGGCATTTTTTTTTCTTACACTGCAGGGTTTTTTTGCTTATACCTTATTTTTTCTGGTTTTGTAGAACTGGGGGGGATTTCTGTGTTTTTCATTGTATATCTCTGCATCTATATGTGCTGCCTGTACCTTCTCCTTGGCTCTTTGTTTCTCTGTCTACTTCTTTTTCTTATTCAGGCTTACTTTTCAAAATTACCTTTTTTTGTTATTTTTTAGATGCCTGCTTGTTTTCTAATGATAGAAAGTGTGAAGATTTGGGTGAGTAGAGAGGTAGGACAGATCCAAGAGGAGTTGGGGAGGCAGGGCAATATCATAATATAATATATGAAAATATAATTCTCAATAAAAAGAGTAGCAAAATGACACAAAGCTGTGTTCTATAGCTGTTCTTCCTTGTAATCTGAAATGACCAACTCCGTTAATATTTAATGCTAAGTAACATAATAAAGAAAATCAAGACTAGTTATAATAAAGAAAATGATCCCTAAATTTGTGATAGATAGTGGTTTTAGTATGTGTTGCACACTTTTTTAAACTTAAGTAACTAATGTTTAAAATCTTTAAAAATGAACTAAAGCATTATACTCTGAGATTTTTGAAGGACAAATTTAGACAAGACACAGTCTATGAAATTAACTCTGGTTCTATTTATCATAGTTCATATATGTTTGAAATAAAAGCCAAATGATTTTCCAAAGATATCTGAAGTTGCTTGTTTTTGAATTATCAAATGTAAATTTTTTGAGGAATCTAAATCTTTATCACTATATAAATTGCACCAAAACTATCAATTATGTACCTTTACAGTCCAAGGACTGATAGAGAAAAATTAAGTAATTTTATTGGAAAATGTCCTGAGTTGCTACCAAAGCTGTGTCTGACACATTGATACTTGAAATCAACTACTGGGATTGCATAACATTCCTCCAAAAAATTGCTGATAATATCCCATCATTAGCTACATTGTTTATGGATTCTAGGAAACTACTGTAAACCATTTATAGACATCAAAGCATCTCTTGGGATTTATCATACTCACAGGATCCATTATTCTTCTTCAGCTACTTTAATGTTGAATAAAATGTATTTACATAGAAATAGACACAGAATCTCTTAAAATATTTCAGTCACAATAAGTGATTCATTATATATGAATTTTATAATCTGTTTACCCATAAAAGAAGCCATGATTTAGGATCTATTATTTAAAAAATTAGAGAAAAGATACAACTTTTCCAAGAGAAATTCTGTAGCATTTAGCAAAATTAAAACCAGTGAATGATTTATTTTAAAAAATTAGTTCTTCTCTTATTTCTAGATAATCTTTCTCTTTTCATATACTAGAAACTAATTATATCAACTATAATAGATATAATATTAAACAGAATTATGTAACATATACCAATAGAATTATTGCTTTTTCTTGTAACTGTATGTATAACAGAACAAAATAAAACAATCAGAGAATCCGTTTACAAATAGAAGTCAGAAGACAACTATTCAATCACGGCTCTGTCTTTCCAACATGTGTGTCCCATGGAGGGAAGTTGGGCAAGTACTTTACTCACTGAGTGAGCTATCCTGCAGACTCTGCTGTTATTTTTAGAGGTAGTTTTCTTTAATTTTCTTTTACTTATGAAGAAAGTAAGGTAGAGAGGTGACACAGAATAGCCAAAGAAAGAGGAAAAAATGCATTTGACTTTTATGGGTATGAAAACTGTTTCTTATTCTTCATGAATTTGCCCCCTTATAAGAAAGGTAAAAATCCAAACACTGTATAAACATTACACTAAAATATCTCAAGACACTTAAGTTTCTGAAATACAGAGAATGATTTTATGAAAAATTCAAAATTTTTTTAAATTTACCAAAATTCTTCACCCTTTTGCTATTTACCCAGATAAGTATCTGGGTTATATAATAATATACTACATTACAAAGCTTATCAGACCTTTGAGAAGGCTTATATTTCTTAATATTACTTCTAAACTTTGTTTCAACTTTAATAGCCTGACAGAGTAGTAGCAATTATATAGTTTATATTTTACTTCTTAGAGAAAAAATTAAAATTCTACTCAGACTATTTCACGTAACACAAGCTATATTTTATGCTGCCATGTGTTTGTTATTCTTTTCTTTTTGTTTGTTTGTTTCTAAAGATTTGGCCCAGTTGAAAAACCAGATCTGCCAAAGATTACCCACAGAAGTTAGTATCAGATACTTGTTGTGTGGTCCTGCATCTTCAAATGCAGAAGAATCATTACATTTAAATCTTCTAATATCTTTGTCCTATGTTGCTCAGCAATGACATCTGTGAAGAACTGGAGAACATTGCTGCTTCCTGTAGATCACCATCTGTGGATGACGACTTTATCTGATGGCCATGAGAAGCAGTGTTAAATTTCAACATATATCAAATGATTTCTTTCATCTAAAAATTACAATTTGCTTAATTTGTGTAATGTAATGTTAAGCTTACTTTTACAGTAAGTGATTACATAGTACAGACTAGGAATATTCAACTATTGAAGTAAAAATCATCACAGAGATTTTGTGTACAACATAATGTCCAGGAAACAAAATATAAGGTGAATAATGGATAATAATATGAACATGTAGCAATGTTTGAGAATTGCAAAGGAATGCTTTATGTTGCCCATGTTCTTGTCAGATACTAGGACTACAGAGAAATACACATTTTAGAGATATGCAATGTGTTCAACTAAAAGGAACATGTGACTGAACTATGTGCTGAGCCATTCTCCAATATCATAGGTGCAAGTATTCCTCTCACTTAATACTACCTGTGTTTCCTAAAGGCTACTCAGCACACACTGTTGACTAGTTGTATGAATAAATACATAAAAGAAGGATATCATGCTATGTTAATTTTAATGTTTATGAGAACTCAAATTATACCAAATAGTCATAATAAAAAACCCACAACCATTAAAATGCACTTTGAAACTATACTTTATTTTATTAATGATTATGAATTCACTTGATGTTTTAAAAATCTATTTCTACTTCCTTTAAATTAAGGAGCTCAGGGTTTATTAATTAAGTAAAAATACTTTTCATGAATTGCCTCATTTATCTCTTTGGGATTCCTAGTACAATTACACTGCATTAATCATTGACTGTCCTTCATAAATTATCAAATGAATGATTGGATGGATAGATGAATAAGTAATTAAACCTGTGAGGATATAACTAAGAAGAAACAGTGTTCAAAGCTGTGGTAAGAATACATTGCCCAATATTGAAGAGAAAGGTAAAAATGTTCCATAATACTTGTGCCATATTTATGATGATATTTAGCTTCTTGTAATTAGAATTTACACATGAGTACACATGAATAATGAAAACAGCAGAAATGTGATGAACTTGAATGTGTGAAGTACCCAAAGCTAATTTTCATCTTGTATTTTTTCAGAAATATCTATTTTCATTAAAAAGAATAAAAAAATAATAAAAAAACTTCCTACATAATATTTATACAAATTCTGACTATCAAAGGCTACATTTTTATTCGTATTAAAAATTCAGACAACTCATAGTCTGGAGAGATGGCTCAGTGGTTAAGAGCACTGACTGCTTTTCTGGAAGATGCAAGTTCAAGTCCCAGCACCCACATAACAGCTAACATTTGCCTGTGACTCTTTTTCCTGGGCAACTTGCACCCTCGTAGATACATATAGGCAACATACCAATGCACATAAAATAAGAATAATTTTTTAAATTTCAACACTGTTTGGCCAATGGTTCATGCGTATTTCCAGCTAGCTGTTATGTCTTGAATTAATCCATTTCTATCAATCTGTGTATCACCATGAGACTCTGGCCTATCAGCAAGGCTCTGGTGTTTCCTTCTCCTTTGGCAGCTACATGGTATCTGTCTGATTCCTCTCTCTCTCTCTCTCTCTCTCTCTCTCTCTCTCTCTCTCTCCCTTCCAGCCTGGCTATATTCTGCCCTATCATAGGCCAAAGATGCTTTACTCATCAACCAATAAAAGCAACACATTATACAGAAGGCCATCCAAGTTCATCCTTTAACTCCTGTGAACTCAGGCCAGCTGTCTCGATGAGTTCCCCCGTCATATCTCTGGCTGTCACAATCCCTTCTCCCTCTCTTCCTCAAGACTTTTGGAGCTCAACACAATTCTTGTCTGTGGATCTCTGCCTCTGCTTCCATCAGTTACTGGACAGAGTATCACATGTTTGTCTTTCTGGGTCTGGGTTCACTGAGACTAAATTTTTCTAGTTCCATCCATTTGCCTTCAAATTTCATGAAGACATCATTTTTAAATGTTTTAATTTTTTAACATCTGAGTAGTATTCCATTGTGTAAATGTACCACATTCTCCTTATTTATTCTTTGGTTGAGGGGCATACAGGCTACTTTCAGATTCTGGCTATTATAAATAATTCTGCTATGAACATAGTTGAGCAAGTGTCCTTGTGGTATGATTGCATACCCTTTGGGTATATCCATGAAATTGGTATTGCTTGTCTTGTGGGCGATTGATTCCCAATTTTCTAAAAAACTGCCATGCTGATTTCCAAAGTGAATTACAGATTTGTTAGTAAGCAGTGGAGGAGTGTTCCCCTTACACAACTGCTCCAACATAAGCTGTCATCACTGTTTTTGATCTTAGTTATTCTGACTAGTATAAGATGGTATCGCAGAGTCATTTTGATTTGCATTTCTCTATGACTAAGGATGCTAATCAATTCTTTAGGTGTCTTTCAGCCATTTGAGATTATTCTGTTGAGAATGCTCTGTTTAGATCTGGATTTAAACAGAAAGCAAAAAAAAAAAATATCCAGCCTATAATTCATAATCCCAGAGAACCTAGACAACAAAGAGGACCCTAAGAGTGACATATATGGAAGACAAATTCTCCTGAGTAAATTAAGATTATGGGGATTATGAAAGATGGTTGAAGGGGAGGGGAGAGGAAAGGAGTTAAGTGGAGAAAGATTATAT
>NC_022031.1:65037576-65038577 GCF_000317375.1 Microtus ochrogaster | reverse complement strand
CAATAAAATCAATTAAAAGAAATCAGACAGATGAGTCAATGGAAGATCCAGACATAAATTGACATACTTATGAATATCTGATTTTGACAAAGAAGCAAATATTATATGACCAAAAAAAAGAAATCATCTTCAACAAATAGTGCTGGCACAACTGGATGTTGGCATATAAAAGAGTGCAAATAGATCCATATCTATTGCCCTGCACAAAACTCAAGACCAAATGGATCAGACCTCAACATGAATCCAGTTACACTGAATCTGGTAGAAGAGAAAATTGGAAGTAGCCTTGGATGCATTGGCATAGGAGACAACTCTTGAATATAACACCAGTAGCACACACAATGATATCGACAATTAATAAATGCAACTGTCTGAAACTGAAAAGCTTCTATATGGCAAAAGACACTATCTATAAGACAAAAAGACAGCCTACAGAATGGGAAAAATCCTCATCAACCCTGATTCTCACAGAGGGTTTATCTCCAAAATATATATAAAGAAGTCAAAAAGCTAAATATCAAATAATACAATTTAAAAATATATTTTTAAATCAACTCACAGAAAATAGAAATCCTTGGTTCAAAAATAGACAGAAAGATGACCACCATAATAATGTCATAAGGATTACTTTAGAGATAATTCTGAACTAATAACCAAGTACTGTGCACCTTAGATGTCAATAGATAGATAATACGGTTCAGGTGTCACCTAAATTAGTACCATCAGTGTGGTCAACAAAATTTCAAGTTGGCAAATGTACCTGGCTTGAAAATCACCCAATAACACAGGTTATAGTATGAATAAATCAACACAAAAAGGCATTCCCTGCAAAGCAAGCATTCAGAAATGACCTAGGAAATGTCTTTGACCTTGAAATCGCCAAACGTCCAGGGGAAGTGTACTGTAAGGAAATTGAAACAAGTGGCAGCATGTTTCTAGCCATAAATAAGGGTCATGGAGTCTACAATTGGCGAACCTAAAGAAGCTAAGTAAGAAGGTGA
>NC_022031.1:64973452-65035282 GCF_000317375.1 Microtus ochrogaster | reverse complement strand
GAAGGGTGGGAGGAGGGGGAGGGAAATGGGAGGCTGGGAGGAGGCGGAAACTTGTTTTTTTTTTCCTTTTCTCAATAAAAAAAAAAACTTCCAAGGGGTTCAATGTTAGTTGACTTGACTACAGTGTGGGGAGCACTGACCTAGCAACAAAGTACACCACAAACAACAAAAAACACACTTCTCATCAACATCATCATACAGGATTACTAAAGAATAAATTACAAAGCAAATAATGAGTAAAGTGTAGAAGAGAGTTCCTGGTCATCTTCAACACTGTAGCTTTTCTCTCTTTGGTTTGCAGCTTGCAACATGTTAGATATCCTGGTATCTAAGCACATAAGTCAATAAAAACAACTATCATAAGTTTTTGATCTTTTATTGGGGTCATCTAAAATAAAATTTTGCATGGAAAAGCCAGATACTTCAATTATTGAATCGTTTTTTGTCTTTCTCAACTAAAATTCTTAGTAGGAAATATTTGAGGATGACTTGTGTCATCTGGAATCTTCTGACAATCTCCCTTTACAAAGATATTTATTAAACATACTTCTGCTTAGAACACAGGATTTCTAAAGATTCTCTGTCAGCTTACACTGCAGGATAGGCACAGATAGTTCTGGGGCCTAAAAATAATTTGAAAATGGCAGTTCTTTGTGTGCTTGGTGGAGTCTTCCTCTACTGCAGATAAATCAGTGTGTATTAAGAAAATCAGGGACATTTATGTCATTAAACAGAGAGAGAAATGGGGAAGCTTAGGATATGCTTTGGTAGTTCAATGTAAGTAAATCATGTATGTGTGTTTCCTAAATTTGAAGAGAAAAACCACTTTAGTGCCCGCTGGCATTCCTGTCAGATTTGATTGAAGTTGCTCAAACAGCTTTAATATTAGGAAATGAAGGACACACATGGGTAGACTCGGTGATTTATAGTAGAAAGACTTACACTCTCTTGTCTATTACTGTTTCTTGTCCACACAAAATGTTTCAATTAAATGTGCTAAGCAACCTGACTGCCAGTAGGATAAGGGTATAAGACAGCCCGAGTACTTGCTCTCAGTGGACAGCTGTCTTTGTGTGTTGGAGTGTAGCATTCTAATTCTTAGCTGGAAGACTGTGCCTCTATTCCAAGCTTGCTTTATGGAATTTAAACCAGTTATTAGGCATTATTGAATGATGAAATAACCAAGCAATGTTGCCCTAAAAGTCCTGCCTTCTGGCTAGAGTATGAACACCTTCACCCAGGTGAAAATAGAGTCATGCTCAGTTAAAGATCAGGTTCTCAGTGTCATGTTATCCGCTTTACATCTCCATAGAGATCACAGTCACAGTATGTTGGTGTGCCTCTTAACACCATGAGGTTCATAACTCAGGCCCCCTTGTATTGAGTGATCTGTAGTTCTCTGCAGACACATCCCCCTCACCAGTTTCTGCAGGTGTATGTCAACAGGTGGAAACAAAAAGAGTTGCATTCTTCATTTTCAAGGATCAAAGGAAATTTTTCAAAAGCAGATATTTTAATGTCAAAGAATTATGCATTTAAAATGGTTTAGTTGTTACATTTTATTTGACGTTTGAAATGATCCCTATTGTTTTATGACATTTTGATAGCAAAATGAGTGAAAGTGAAGCAACTGATCATTTAATTTTCTGAGAGTCCACCGCAGGTGTAAGCTACATTCAAGTTAGTGTACTCACCATGAGAACGCGGCATTTGCACCAAATCACTGTAACACAGGACTCCAACTGCAAGGTCAATTCTTCCTATTTGGTGTATGGAAGCACACAAACACACACACATGCATGCACACACACATTCATACAGTTATGCAGTCCAGCCATGGGCATGCCATGCAGTACATGTGGAAATAAGAAAACATCTTTGTGGAGTTGGTTCTTCCACTTTTATGAGAGATCCAAAGATTGAACACAGGTCACCAGGCTGTGTTCCTGAGTGAACACAGAACCAATAACTCCCAAGGCTCTTGCCAGACCATGCTTAATACAGACACTAAATACAGAAGAAAATAAAACAGAAAGTGAACTGTGTGGGTCAGTGTACAGGGAAATAAAAGAATCCAGCTTTGACTGCCCCCTATAAGTCAAGAAGGATTTTGTTTCTGGCTCTTAAGTGTGATGATACATAAGAACACTATCAGGTAAGTGTGTCTCAGCTCAGCCACTGGGTTGCCTGGTATTTATTTTTTTTAAATAAAACTCACATCACAAATCATGTTTCTCCTTCTGAGGTGGCAGGCTCCTGCCCTAAATCTCATTATTCTCATTTGGCTAGCCCAAGAAACCCAAAAAGTGGAGTGGAAAAGGTAGCTTCTTGGAAGAAAAGTTAAATTCTTTGCCACATCTTTGTTTGTAATACAGTTGCCACAAACTACCACAAACTGGGTAGATACACATACAAAAATGCATACTCTTTCAGCTCTAAAGAGGAAACTGATATCCAAGATTAAGGTGCAAAAGTATGTTTCCTTCCTCCAAAGCTCTTTTCTCACTTGCCTGTGTACCTTTTCACAGAACCCTTTCTCTGCGGTTGTACACCAGTGACCTACCTGCGTGCTTTAATCTCTCTCTGTACATTTAATAAAGACAATGCTGAAGTGAAGTTAGATTGAGACTTCCCTAACAACCTCATTTTAACTTGATGGTCTATTAAGAAGTCTCAAAATAATCTTACAATCTGTAGTACTAAAAGCTGTAAATTAAGCATAGGAATTAGCAAAGGCATAATTCGCCCCATAGGATTGCCTGTGGTTTTGTTTTGTTTTCTTAGTCTTGAAGAATGTTGTTCTTATATTCAGTTTTTCTTTACTTTTTGAGAAAGACCTTAATGTTAGATGGGTTAGGGAGAGGATGTGGAAGAGCTTTGAGGTGGGGAGAATAGGCTCAAAATATATTTAAATTTAATTTTTTTAAATAATAAAAAGTATAAAATATGGTTTCTTTCTTTTTTTTTAAATAATCTGTTCAAACAGATGTCTATGGTCTTGGTTCCATCACACAGGTTTCAGTCTCCCGCAGACCTACCAATGGTTCAGTGTAGAAGAAGGCTGACGTTTAATTAGCTTTTCTAATCTGATGCCAAGGCAAACTAAATGATGCTTAAAGAAAAGATAGCTTTTATCAAAACAAATAATCATGTCAGCCATTATTTAACCCTCCACAATGAGCCAAGATAAACTCCTTACAACTTTCTAGAAATGTTTTTGGCACATTAGTCCCGAAGCTTTGGGCAGCTACAGTGGTGTTCGCATGTGTTCAGTGAAGTTGGCAGATATACTGAGGAGAAAATCTTCCAACGGTAAATTTGATATTGGCGTATATATTTCCCCTGAGTCCCCAAAGTGTGTAGTTTCAAAAGACAACATGCCTAAGTGATATAAGATTGTTTTGCATGGAGCCTTAGAACCAAGGCAGGAAGATGAACTGCAGTTTTGATGAACTGCCTTTATAAACAAAAGCACCAATTTAAATATCAAGCATTTAATTATCACGTGGAGATTCTATCTTCTGACTACTCGTTTTAAGTCAATAAACACGCATGCATTTCTGACATTTTTGGTAGCTAAAATTAAACAAAATGATATTTCCTTCCTTCCAAATAGCATGAGAAACACCTGGGTACTTCTTAACACTCTCTTCCGCTTAAGCCTTTGTTCCAGAATGCTCTCTGTCTTTTCCGCCCGTCTCTAATCACAGGTTGTGACGCTTAGTGCTAATTGTCAATTGGACAAAGCCTAGAAGCCTCTATGAGAGAGGCTTTTGAAGATGCCTGTGGTTACTTTATAACATTGGGTGTTGTGTTATCACTATAGTTGGTACTGTTTACTACACTGAATACTGCACTGTGTAACAGTATAGAACATAGACTGAGCACAAGCATGTATGTATTCAATGATGTCTTTTTATGGTTGCAGATATATGGCAATAGCCACTTCTATCTCCCGACTTAACTTCCCTGAACACTAACCTGGAGCAGTGAGCTAAACTGAACATTTTTTCCCATGAAGTTTTTCTTGTTAGGTAGGTATTTTATCAGAGCAACAAGAATAGGAACTAAGAGTTTAGTCAATGGTATTTCACTAATCAGGTACAGCATTTTCAATGTCTTAATGCTAGTCAGAAAGATCAAGAATAATTCTAACTTTGCTAATATCTTTAACATGTTTCTCTGCTTGAATGATAGGTAATATGAAATATGACAATTATCAGAACTCAATACTTGTGAAAATTGCAACTCTGTTATTTACATGTTCTTATACTTAAATTCATATGAATTGAAAATCCTGATGCATTGTTCAGTATGTGTAATTCATACAATAAATCTCTTGTAATGACTGAAATTTGAGATTTTGTGTAGTGATAACTGCTTCTTGCTGACTCAACAGGCAATATTTCTATCATACTTGTCCTGGGGTAGTTTACTTGATATTTTCAAGGGTTTTAGCTTTCCTGTGATGAGTCTCTGAATGGCAGAGGCACTCTCTTTGTTCTCTTTAGTTAACCGTTCTAGATTTTTTTAAAAAAAATTCTACAATTTCTTTCACATTTTTATAGATCAGTTACATTTCAACTTTCAGAAATCTTAAACATTTTTTAAGTTGTTTCCTAGCCTTTTGGGCACAAAATTTGTTTGACAAAAGAGCACTAAGTAAAGAGGGATTTACTCTGGCTTCAAGTTTGAAATTGCTAGCCAATGTTCAGGAGCATTAGCCAACCTATGGCATTAAATCCACAGTCAGTAAGCAGAAAACAGTAAAAGTGCCTGAATGCTGCACTGTTTCCCACCATGACAATAATGGATAAACCTTGGAATTGTAAGGCAGTCCTTTTTAAATGTTGTTCTTTATAATAGTTGCTGTGGTCCTAATGTCTCTTCACAGCAGTAGAAACCTTAATTAAGACACCTAGAAGGACATTGAATTTTAATCCAACTGAGTATCATCATTTTAAATGTGAGTGGCTAAGCATAAAAGAAGAGGCTGTAGGTTGAATACAAAGATCACGAATGCTTCCTAAAAGAACCCCACCATTATAAAACTTAGGTTAAAAAATACAAGGAGAGAGAAATGGTTTTCAGAAAGTCAGCTTATTTTTCACAAGGACACAAAAAGAAAATCAAGTGGAGAAAGGCAAGACTCTTCAGTTAAGTTTTTATAAGGAATTATTAATCTGAAGGTATATAACACTTCTCAGAGGATTACCTCAGAATCAATCAAAGACTAATTTCTTAGCTTTGTTTTCTAGCCCTGTGATAACATATTCTGACAAATTAAACTTGTCAGAGAAAGGGTTTTTTTTTCAAATCACATTTTAAGGGTACACTCCATTATGGCAAAGGAGAAAAGCTATTAGGGATTTGGAGCAGCTGGTCCTATTTCATCTCCAACAAGTAAGAGACAGCAATGAAGGTTTGCTATTTCTCAGCTGATCAACCCTGAACACATGCATATACAGACAAAGCTAAATGGACTCAATAAGTTAGGTGTGCCTGTGTATATACGTATTTGTGGGTATACATATAAAAACAATAATCAAAGCAATTGAGGAGCCTCAGGAGAAGATAGAAAGGGAGAGAGAAAGAAAAAGAGAGAAAGAGAGAGAGGGGGGGTTAGGAGTGGTGTGGTGCAGTTCTCATATATGAAGTTCTAAAAATTAGAATTCCTCAAAAATAACAATGGTAATTAATAATAATAATAATAATTTCTTAAGATACAGGGGAGAAATTAAAATTTGTTTATTCATTTTTCCTTTTTTATGTGTGTTCACATCTGTTAAGTTCCTCTAGAAAGCTCTTAAGATAATCTATTACAATTTTATCTCCAGAATTTTTATTTGAATCTTTGTCTACAGTTTCTATATGTTTGGTAATAATCTCTATTTGGAAAACACTTTTCTGTCTTTCTTTAGTAACTTGACATGAATATAGACATACCTAGGGGGGAAAAAAATTCAATTGAGTGATTGCCTTCCTCAAAATGGCCTGTGAAAGGGCCATTTTGATTTCTCATTCACATAGGAGGACCCGAGGATTGTTCCTAGACAAGTGGGCCTCAGCTTTACAAAAAAATGTAGCTAAGCAAAAGATGAGGAGCAAGACAGCAAGCAACATTTCTCGCCGTCTCTGTTTCAAGTTCCTGCCTTAGCTTTCTCCAGTAAAGAGACAACAACCTGTAAATTGAGATAAACCCCTTTATCTCAAAGTTGATTTTGGCCACAGCATCTCACCAGAGTAAAAGAGAAGAAAGTAAAACCAGTTCCTCAAGTACATTCTGATAATCTCACAATCTTTTCCTAGAATGTCTAATGTCAGAACTTCCTTAGAGACAAGATTCTGCCAATTTCATAAACTGATCTTGTAAATGATAAATCTCCATTTGTATGGATTTATATAGTTCAGTGTCTCATATTATATTGAACCAAATATTTTAATGTGTTAACTATAAAAATGAGATTTTTAAATTTTCCAGGGGTTTGGTTTTCCTACGAAAGTCATTCTTTTGTCCAGTGGCTTTTCTAAAATATTTTGCCACATGTAACCCTTAAAATCTTGATTCTGTTGTCTACTCACTCACAATATTCCCTCAAATTTCAAAATTTACTATTTATGCATGCATAATTCTATGGTTATGAAACACTGGCCTGATTCTGCTGATTTAATAATGGAGTCATTGGCTGGGCAGCTCTTTGGGGCTCTATTATCACCACCATCAATGAGGTGGCTTTATTACTTTCTTGTTCTTTCTTAGACTTTATTACTTCTTGGATGTGACTGCAAGACTCTATCTACCTATTCCCAGAAAGGGATTTTCCCAGCAACTCTGAGATACTCAACAGGAATGTGGGAACAAGATATATCTCTCTTTATTACAGACAAATCTACCTTTATAAACAAGAGGGTGCAGACTAGCACCACCCATTTAAACTCATTTCACAATTATGCTTCATCTCTGTGCTTATAAAATGAGTTATTTTAGGAGCAACAAACGTAGTATGAACTGAACAGCTAGGTTGCTACAACAGTGAGTCAATTTCACTAGAGTTCTCCAAAGATAATGAGCGTGATGTATACATAATATATTTCAATGCCATTTCTAAGAAAACTTTCTGAGAATTGAAAGCAGTCACAATCTGGGTAGCGCCAGGCAGAAGGCAGCCCACGGCACACTCGGAGCCTTGTGTTTTTCTGTCACTATTTTCTTACTTGCTCTTTTGGTTTCATTAGCTGTTGAGTATTTTTGATTGAAGCTTCTACTCTCCACATCATCACAGTTAACACTATTTAATATCAGATATTCTGGTCACATGTTTTTTAAATGACTCTTGAAGGTTACCCAATATATGACCCTCAGTGTCCTCATTGCATCATATACTTCTGTATGACAAAACATCAGAACTACCATAGCTTTTATTTCAAAAATATTAGATATTAGAAGCATTTAAGTGGGATGTTCAACATTGTTTTATTTTATATCTGTTGTTTTTGTTTAGCTGTACTAGCATGAGATCATTCAGTTTAAAAATTACAGTCATGATTTCTGCCTTCTCTGAATTTGGAAAGGAGCAGACATAAATGCAACAGAAGTTCATTATGCAGCTATCTATGTGCATAAACAATAGTTCTCACAGTATGAATAAAAATTTTGTGATATTTATATCTGGGTTTATAAAGGTGGAGCTTCTAAAGTGAGATCACAGATTCACAATTTTAAAAAGTATCTCCAGGGCAGTTATCTAAGCATATGATGTGTGTCTGTATGAACCAATCAAGAAATACATAACTCTATCAATCACTCTATATTGAGTGCTTGGCTATGAAGGTACATTACAGTTGCAGCTTAACTGACTGATGAGGAGCAAAGCAGGATAAATATGGAGGGTGATATTTATGTCATAAAGTTGACTGAACATACAAGGTTATGTTTGCATTTATTCTACAGATAGAGCTGCACACGTTAGATGCAAGAGGAAATATTTTTATCTGAACCATTTTGTTATCAAACATGCAATATTCTTAATAATCCATGTTGTTTCTTAAAATGCACCACACTATCATTTCTGAAGTATATATTTATACATATTAAACTTTATCAGAATATTTCTAAAGATTTCTTTAAAAAATCATTGTAACAACCAGGATTCTCCCTCTTCTTGTGTTGTTTTGTTTTTCAGCTTTAATAAACTTGAGTAAGATAGCTGTAAGTTTGAAATGGGTATCAACAGTGTAGAGATTGATTAACAAAAATCCTAAGAAGTTGTTTGAAAGAACAGAATAAAATGACTCTTCCCCTGAAACAAAAATGAACAATTGGCTTTCCATAGATTCCAACAGAACTCTGAGCTTTCACCTATTTCAGCTTAACCTCATCCTCAAATCCTTTGGTTGTATATGTTGAATACAGGAGAATTGAAGTGGGACCAGAGACTTTATGAAAATCAACATTGCATGCCGGGCGGTGGTGGCGCACACCTTTAATCCCAGCACTCGGGAGGCAGAGGCAGGCGGATCTCTGTGAGTTCGAGACCAGCCTGGTCTACAAGAGCTAGTTCCAGGACAGGCTCCAAAACCACAGAGAAACCCTGTCTCGAAAAACCAAAAAAAGAAAAAAAGAAAATCAACATTGCAATAACAGCACAAAGCTTTTGTTCACAAACTCTTGGTAGCTTTCCCAGAGAATACACATCACATGCTTGGTCATTTCTATTTTCTTTTGTATAGAGTAAGCAAAATCCTGCTGTTTACTGCTCTAACAGTGGTGGGATCTGGAAGAATAGAACCTAAAAATGAGGCAGGCTGGTCCGATGCAATAGCCACCTTTATTCAGAGCATCAGACAGTTTATTCTCTGAGAGCTAAGAAGGGTCACCAGTGTAATTTGTACAAATCATGAAGACAGGCTGCATATGCATGTTTTGCATAGAGTTGTATGAACACCAGCAGCTGATGTAAGGTCACTCCGATTGGATACACCTGGCAGGAGCATGAAAACACATTGCAAGAAAAATTCGATTTGAAGAAACTGAGGTCACAAGACTCTTGGAGTTTTCTCACAAGCACTGAGAATTCTCACATGACTCCTTATTTTTAAAAATATGTAGTGGGTTCCTCTACCTGTTCCCACTTATTCTTTTAGGTTTTCATGCATAGGGCATAAGGACTTGAAAGGTTGGCAGCAAAAGCAGAAACTTTTCAAATCAAGACTATGGAATAAATTTGCAGGCTTGCATCACATTTAGAAGAAGATATTTGTTATTAATAGTAGTTTCAATTGATTTTTTAATTATAAAAATGAGAAAATTATAAAATTATTAAAAATAAAAATATTACACAGAAATTTTTTCCTGTGTGCTTTTTCTTTCATTTCCAGAATTTTATGTAGTATCTAGTATATATTAGCAAATGCTTATATTATTATTTGAGAATACTGATTGCATGTGCATAGGCATTTTAGAGAATGACCGATATCATTATTCTTTTCTTTCCATTTCATACCTAGGATATTTCCTCAATATGGTTCCCAACTGAGTTGCTTAAGTTCAATTTGTTTTAATTTTACTTTTCTTTCTGTCATGATTTGGATGAGACGGTTCTTCATAGACAGGCATTTGAACACTTGGTTCCCAATTGCGGGAACTGTTTCAGAGTTTTAGGAGGCAAGGCATTGTTGGAGGAAGTGTGTCACTGCAGGAGGGCTTTGAGGGTTTAGACTCATCCATTTTGAGTTTACTTTCTCTGCTTCCTGCTTGCCATTCAACATCTGATCTCTCAGCTTTCATGCCTTTGTTCAAATGTTATAAACTAATCCTCTGGAACATAAACAAAAAAAAATCTTCTATAAGTTAGCTTGGCAGAATGTTTTATCACTGCAATTGAAAATATATATTTTCAAAAGACAGTAAAAGCTTTATGAACCTGGGAAAGTTTTCTTCTGACACTGTAAAAATGAAAACCCAATGACTATGATTTTGTTGTCCTCTTAATACAAAGAAAGTGCTAAATATGAGTATTCTAATTGCCTGTGTGCATGTTTGTGTATTATTCAAAATTATATCATGAAAATCAATCTCTCTCTCTCTCTCTCTCTCTCTCTCTCTCTCTCTCTCTCTCTCTTGTTCTCTCTCTCTCTAAGTGAACAAATACTAGATAATATAGAAATTAATAATAAATTACTCTTTGGCTGAGAATCATCACAGATTTTTTATATTATATTTTGCATGTATTTTAGGAAACATCTTCTTGTGAAAACATGCCATTTTTCAATAGTCATGGAGTGATTTGGGATGTCCTTTTGTATATGCATTGCTTTTTGCAGCTAATAAATGAAGCTGTTCTGATCAATGGCTTAGCAGAGAAAAATCAGGCAGGAAAACTGATCAGAGATATGTATAGAGAAGGTAGGCAGGGTCAATAAGACACTATGTATGTAGCTGCTGAAGAAGAAAGAAGTCTGAACTTACTGGTATGCCACAGCCTCGTGGAGATACATAGATTAATAGAAATGGGCTAGAAATATGTCTAAGCTATTGTCCAACCTGTGTTGTAATTAGTATAGTTTCTGTGTGATTATTCAGGTCTGGGGAACTGGGAAATGAATGATCAGTCTCTGCTTACAGATGGAGCCAACATGGGGCAAAAATTTCCACGTAAGACCTAACAAACTTAAGGAAAAAAAAAAAAGGGCTTCTAGACCTACAAAAATGGTAGTTAATTGAAGCCTGTTTGAAGCCACATGGTTTTTTACATAGGTTCTGTTCACTGGTGGCAAGAAGAGGCACAGCTCCTTTAAAACGTTTCCTGACTCAGCTTTAGCAGCAAAATCTGATGGCTTCTTTAAAGAAAGTTTTCTTTCTTTAAAGGCTGGCAGCATAAACTCTGGATCTTTTGGGAGGTCCTGCTAGCCATTTGGGCACAAAACTGCTCTTACCTGAACTGTTTTATGGTATGCTATATGAAATGGACATGCAGGACCCACAGAAAAGTGACTGCTTAACCTTCCTAAAGATCGGAAGAAAGAGTTGAACATAATGCAGGAAATAAAATTAACAATGTTTCTTATCATGTACTAATTTTATGAAAGTGTTGTTTCAAGAAGTAAATTTTATTGATATATATTAAGAACAAAATGATTTTATTGTTGTTAAGACAACTGGAGATTTTCCCAGTCACCTCTTCTTCTCTTTATACAAGGGAAAAGGAGTTGTTCCAGAGACAATGACCAGCTCACAATGTGGGAAGAAATTCACATCTGATCTCTTTTTCAAGTTGAAGGGGGGCTTCACTAGATCACAATGGCCTTCATTGTTTTCAGATTTGTGTAACCATGACAAAATACATTGTGATGATATTCAGCAGAGAAGGTTAGTTTTGACTCATCTCAATGCGGAATTTTGTACATAGCCACCAAGTGTTCACATTGTTTTGATCCTCAAGCAATGCAGAGTATAGAATGAACCTGATCTGGAACAAATTACCACATCTCATCACCGAAAAAAGAATCTAAGATTAAAATATAGTAGTTACCTTAAGGGACACACTTCATGGTTTAAAGACCTCCTTACTGTTGCAAACTTTGAAAATGCCCACTCCCTCAAAAACAATTAGTTAAACAGTATGCAAAGTACTTTAAGAAATAGACATAGGCAAGAATGTTCTGAGAAGGACTCCAGTAATTTAAAAAATAAAACCAAAACTTTGTAAAGGTGATTTCATGGCATTCAAAAGCTTCTATGTAACAAAGAAAACAATGAAATGAAGAGATAGCATATATGACTAGAGAAAAATCCCTACTAGCTATATGTAAGTTGAAGAGTTAGTACCTTAACTATTAAAGAATTTAAGAAACTAAATGCAGAAAATAAAATTAACCACTCAGTAACCAAACACGAAGTCCAAAAAAAACCAGCAAACAGGAAGATATTTCCCAAATATCTTTAGCCATTAGGAAAAAGGAAAAAAAAAACTACAAATGTTTGTAAGTTATCTATGCCAGGAGGACCATTCATTTGTGGGGACTATATTTGTGTAGGTATATAAATTCACATATGTATATAAATTCATGTGTATACATACACATGTGACTACACACACACACACACACACACACACACACATATATATATACATACATACATGAGATTAGGGTAGAAGAAGGTTCACTGGGTTAGCTGAAGGAGAGTCAGAAAGAGGAAGGCATAGAGAAGTGATTATTGTGAAAGTACAAAATATCTGCGTATTAAAATGTCTTTTGGTTGTATAAGACACTATGTAGCATAAATGTATGATAATTACTAAGCTTCTACCACCTTGTAATAATGTTAAATTGTGCTTTATACACACTTTTTGAGGAATATTAGCCTGCAAATGTTATGGAATATTTTTACACTATGGGAAGGTATATTGCTATGATTGGTATGACAAAAAGCTGCACAAATGATAAATATTCAAAGGGAAAGATGCGTTACCTTGATTTGAGTATTATCTGATACAAATTGAACAATCACATTTGAACTACTTGGTGTGCATGGTTTGTATATATGTTAAAATAATAAATATATAAGATACTCTAAAATACTTAGAATTTATTTATCCTTTCTCCTAGAATACTCAGGAGAGAATAGTGGCAGTCACATTGAACTTGTAGTCCATTTCAGGAAAAAATACTCTTACTTGAAAAAAGAAAAAAACCTTAGTACTTCAATTATCTATCTCCTGCTAGGAAGGACTTGAGACATAATTTTTTAGCCTAAAAGCTTTTTGACTCAGGAACATGTCCACATGTATTATAGTTTGGCTCAATACCCCCTGGAATACAGTACAGGAAGCATATCTGATTGCCACTGTCAATTGGGAATTGGTTCTGTGAGTGACCTGTTAGTAGTAGAAAAATGTGTGTACACATTCACTGCCTTCAGGAAAATTCTCAGGAAGACTTACTTGGTGCTCAGAGTGTTTCATCAAGGCATACATAGGTCTCATGGCCCTTAAGAGAAGGCTGTAAAAACAGTTACATGTAAAATACAGCAAAATCTTTAGACAGATCTCATTTCTTTCCAAGTAAGCCTCATGAAAAAGAAACCTGGAACATAAAACCTCCCATCTTCACTCACTTGACCCAGATTGTAAGCAACAAAATTTAACTTTGGAATCAGAATTAATATTAATATTTATCTTTTAATTATGAGGTATTATTATGCTTTCAGATTTTCATACATGTATAAATACATTTTTATTGTACTTTTGAACTCCTTCCATTTCTATTCTTTACCTAACAACTTTAGGTCCTTTTAGGAATAAAAACAAAAACACAATTTTAGTGTGTTCTGGAGCCATACTCTCCTGGGTGTGTGTGGCTTCACTGGAATGTTGTTGACCTAGCAGATGGATGTGTTTACACTGAATATTCATTCTCTAGAAGCTATTAACTGTTGACAGTTCCTCAGCCAGTATTTTGAGATCATGTGATTCCCCCATCACTTTTAGTATTTTGAATGACGTGATTCTGTACATGTATTTTATAGAAAGTCACAGCTATTGTGAATTTTTGAGTATCTTGTTTCTGTCATATCCCATGAGCTCTGGAAAGAGAATTATTCTCTATCTAGGAAGAATCCAATTAATTGTGTGTGTGTGTGTGTGTGTGTATGTAAAATGTATGCGTATTTTATAAAATAAGTTTTGTTGAGGATGTTGAAAAAGTCATTTATTATAATTAAAACTGAAAATATTGTTGAATGCAATTATATTTTACTATATTAAGCTGTAAACTACTTTGGGGAGAGAATGAATCTCACCCAGCTGTCTACCATTGGAACTTAGTATGATGTTTGGCACACAAAACATTTAACTTTGGTAAATAGATGATTAAATATTTAACCCATAATAATATAAGAATCTTACAATTGCTTCTTTTTTATGGTGAAAAGGTGTATGTTTAGAATTAGCCGGCTGAGCTCAATTTAGATGAGTCCAATTTTGTTGGCAACATCCAGAGCATCATAATCAGGAGCCAACCAAACATACGCCTTCTTCTCTCGGTCGGGCCTTATGAGGGTCTTGAGTTTGGCCACATCGATGTCATAGAGTTTCTTCACAGCCTGTTTGATCTGGTGCTTGTTGGCCTTGACGTCAACAATGAACACAAGTGTGTTTCTGACCACCGAGTCAGCCATGAAGAAGATAGAAGACAACAACACACTTGTGTTACAATTGCTTCTTATACACCTGTAGTATTGGAGATACAAACTTTAGCCCCTTTTAAATTTTCTTTCACTTTTTCTAAGCTAAGGATTAGGCTTCTCAATATTTCTGTAACCAATATTTACACACCAAAAGCAATCATAAAACAATAGCTCTTTATTATTTATTTGAATGTCATTGCTCTTTGTAGAATTCTTTTCATGTAGTCTTGCATTTATTTTACCCTTTGGCTACTACTGCCTTACATATTAATTCAGGGGCATAGCTGTTGTTTAAATCAATACAGTAACCTTTTTCTGCATCAAAACGTATGAGACTTTCCTGAAATTGCCGAATTGTTTCTACTCATGTTAATACTGAGCACTGCCTACTCCAAAATCCTCCACTCAATATTCTAGTGGCGGCAATGTGGGGAAAAAGAGAAGAGCTTCACCCAACTTATGGAGCATGTCATAAAATTACCAGAAATTATTTTAACAAAAAAATATTCTCAGGACAGCTATTTGAGCCATTGAAATAATAATAATTCAGAGGCAATATTCTAAGCAGAGGAAATTGTTATTTCAATAGATCACTGTATGAAATAAAGCGAATAAAAGGTAATGAATATACTTTGTCCAGAGGTTAAGAAATATACTTTTTCAGTCAGCTGCACCCGTCTCTTAATACATCAAGAGATTGCAAACGTTACATTTAGGGAACTTTTATTTTAGTCCTTATTTTTATTTCCCACACCATCAAGGGTTATTATGAAAGGAATGAGTTCAGTCACAGCCTTGTTTTTTCCCCTCATTTTCAAAATTCAGTGTAGACATTAAATGCAGTTGGTAAAGGCTGAAGATTTTATTATTATTATTATTTTTCATCTATGAAAAAAAACATAGCCAACTAAATGTATGTGAGGCTAGGAAACACAGCTTGATTTATTTCTTTTATTGGAAAGGGGGAGTCAAAAAGGCAAATTAAGATCACTTTGTATTTGAGAAAGCAGCACTGTTTAGAGAGTGGGAAAATGCTACTCAGCTTCATTGTAATTTGCAGATAGTAGCCACAGGCTATATTACCTGCTTGAGATTTCGTTCTTCAAAACCAAAAGCAATCTAGAAGAGCTAAACAGATTAGAGTGGACAGATAAAGCCATTTTTTATGACTGGGACAATACAAATGAATGGAAAATAAATTTGCTGCAGGGCACAATTTCTCTCCTAACCACTCCTTTCCAAAGAGCTTATCGATTCAAAAGAGCTATGTTAAAGGTCATGTTAAAAACTACATAAAAATGAGAGACTACAATGGCAAACATCACTAGGTGTCCTCTTGTTTTGGTGGCTGTTGTAGTTAATTCTTCGTAGTATGATAGTAGCTTCTTTAGTCAACTGATTTCAATTATTGCATAGCAGTGTTTTGTAAGAAATACCTAAATTAAGGCAAAAGGTCATTTCTAAGCCTCATTTAAGCAAACAAGTACATAAAAAATTGCCCTATAATTAAAAGCAGTCAATGTCCCAATATTGTTTCATTTACTCTAGAGAGGGAAAAATTACACCACAGGAATAAGTAGACAAAAGAGGTGGAGAAGATTATTTTAATTTTAAGTGGGAAATAAAATCATAAACTGGTAGTTTAAATGAACTAATCAGTTTATTTAAATGCAGACAAATCTATAAACTTGGAAATCGTTATGATAGTCTAACCTGAGTTCTATTCACTGTCTTTTATGCCCCAGATTCTTTGCTATATGTGGCTGTAAAAACAATAAGGACAAAGTTTTCTTTGAAAAAAATTCCACCAATAATGCCAGATGGTGAGATTATGGAGCTGTATATGGCATAGATTATTAAAATATAAAGAAAATAAATAGTGAAGGCGAACTTCAGCTAAGAGGTGGATTAGACATTTTCTGTTTTACAATAAACTTTACCTGTTGCTTAGCCTTGGCAAAGACTAGGAGAACAGAAATGAAGAAATCCATGTTGTCAACTTCAAATTATTTTAAAAAGGGATTTAATCTAAATATACATTTACAACACACACACACAAATGAAGATGTAATTCTTGACACCTGATCTCCCTCATATTGATCATGACCAAATCATTATTAAGATATAAACATGGACACATAAAATAATGTAATTGAAATTGATCAGTAAAATTGGAAGTCTTACTTGAAATAGTCATTTTATTTTCTCATTAAAAATGTATGGATATAGGTGCCTTGCAAGCATATATAAAATCATATTCTAGGTAAAGTCCCCAAAAGAAGGGTGCTTTAGCTGTTGATCCATCTCTCTAGCGCTAATGTCCTCATTCTAAGTTTGTAAAGTATAATAATAGGATGACAAGAATTCATCAAAAATAACATTACGAAAACAAGAGGTATATGAAAGGTGTCAATAAGTTTTGTTGTGAAGGACTAAATAATTAAAATATTAATAATTCAAAATTTATAATGCAACAATAAAGTTGCTACATGTTTCAAGGTATGTGTTTTTTCTTACTTTTATTTTAATAGGATTTAGAATAAATTCTTTCAAATAAAACTGTATCACTGATATTAACAAGATCTTAAGTCTAAATATATCAATAAATTTTTAAGGTTAGAATATCCATTCTAATGTAAGAGAACTTCACACTCAACTTTATATTTATGTTGAAAGGTCCATGATAGAATTGGAAATAGACAAATTATTACTTTATGTCCTCTATCATAGCTTGCCTTCAATCCTCATATCTTTTCTTATTTAGCTTTCCTTGTTTTCTTTGGTGTATATTATACTCTACCATATATACATTTGGTTACATATGCACATATTTATGTATATATACGCAAATGAACACACATATTTGTTGTTTAAAAAGTATTATCTTAATTCATACCTGAAGACAAACACTATCATTTCAGATTAAATTATTTTCTTAATTTTCTCTTTGCCAGATGACCACAGGATTGCAAGTAGTATCTATTCACATTCCTAACCCTTTTAAAACCAATATAATATGAATAATCTAGTTGCTTCACATAGATGAATCAAAACCCATTATAGAATCTGTAGAAAACAACTTTATAAATTTGAATTACAAACTAATACTTGAGTCAATGTTGGCCAAAAGGAGAAAAACACTTTTCTGTCCAAAGCACATTTTAATTATCATAATATATTATTACTGGTTTTAAAGGACTTTAACCAAAACATATAGTTAGTACTAAGGAAGACATATATGTAGTATCAATATTTTTATCAATAATGTTGGTTGTACCATACATAATTTCCATAATCTCTTTATTCTTTAATAATCTCCATTCTTTCACTGGGAATGAGGGGTATGCTCCTTTAGTTCAACCACATGGGAAATTATGGCAGTAAATTATCTCTGAGTTCCAGGCCAGTTAGGTCTACAGAGCAAATTCTAGACCAACCAGAGCTACATAACGAGACACTCTCTTAGATAACAATTAACATAAATAATATGTTAATTGAAACTTTCCTATAGAAGTTTGTGCTAAATACTTAAAGGTCAGCAAAACAGCTCTGTCAGTTACGTGATTCTGCCACATGAATCCACTTTTTTTTATCTGTAGGATGCAGTTTAGCTTACAACTCTCTACTTTCCTAACAATCTGATTTTAAAAAGTAAAGTGGGGAGTTGTGGGGAAAATGCACATTCCTTTGTTAGGACTTAACCTGGGAGGTGAATTCTTGCTGTTGTACATCTGAAATCGACAGAACTATGTACTTTTACTACATTTGGTGAAAAGTCCTGGAGAATGTGCCATTCAGCTAAATTGTCCTCATATGATACTGTCTGGATGTTCCTAAAACTGTGTGTAGGACAACTTGGTCCTCAGCTTTGGGCTATTAGATGGTAGTGGATAACTTTAAGATGTAGGACCTAATAGGCAGTTTTAGGACATAGTACGTGCTCCATCAAAGGGGATTATAGGATCCTGGAGTCTTCAGTCTCTTCACCATGTGAGCAGGCTTTTCTCTACTGCTAACCACTTCCATTGGACAACTGCACCACCATTGTCACTCTGCAAGGTGCCAACAATCATGAACTGAATCCATGTTACAGAATAGACCTTTTCCCCTTATAAATTCATTATCTCAGGGATTTTGTTTCAATAACTGAAAACCCAGCATCATGTTCTTTTAAAACTCTATCATATGCAAAAGGATAACAGATCTTGAAAGTCAAGTTTTAACATAGCTTTTGGCTTTCCCACCATCTCAGTATTTCACGATGGTGGTCAATGTCAATTTTCACTTGCGTTTGCAGTTTTCTTTGATCTGAATATTAATGCACAACTCAATGCTAATCGCTGACATGATTGTAGTAAGAAGTAAGGTGCTGGATGATGATTGTGTTAAGAAAATTCTGTCCTCATGAATTGTATTGATTCCTTTGTAAAAGAGACTCCTGGTAACTACTGACTCTTCTACTTAGGAAAAAAACATGTAGAAGAAGCCATTGATTAGATAACTCCCATCGGAGCCTGAATCTCCTGGCAACTTGGTCATGTGCTTTCCACTTTCTGAAAATGTAAAAAATAACTTTGTGTACTTGATAAGCTACCCAGTTCATGGAACTCTTGTGGTATCCATGTTAGTGGACAAAGACACACGCCATTTGCTATGCCCACACTTAGCTCATGGTAACCACTATCTCAGAGAAATGACAGCTATGTCCAAATCCTAGAAAAAACACAATCATGACATTTGAATTGAAAACCCTTTTAGAAAATTTGGTGTAGAAACCTTTTCATAACATTGTAATGTATATGAATGTTCACTAAACTGGAGAAGAATTAAGGTGACAGATTGAAGAGTGAGGAAGATCTTTATTTTAGGTCCCTGTGAAGAAGGGAATGAAGTGAACGCTAGGTTCTAGAGCTTCATATGCTCCCCTGTTCATCTTAGTTTAAAGGGAACTGTGAAATACTTTTCATACCTGTTTTAAACATTCATTAAATAACAATTGTTTTACTGGCTCTGTAAAATCAAATAACAGCCACTATCAAATCTTTCATTTATAAAAAACCCTACCTTCCTTATCCAAGCTTCCATCTAATTTAGTTTTAAACGTTGCAGATTGAGAAAACAAGACAGGGCTTTCTAGCTTTCCAGTTCTCTTATCTTGAATCATAATACACATATTTCTGCCAGTTGCTAAAAGTGGGGCCAACATGCACAGTGACTGTCTCTCCTCCACAGAGTAGGTCCCTCCAGAGTCTTTCAGAAGCACCACTCTAGAATCAGTGGATACCTGCGGCATTCTTCATATATGTTCTACTTGTTCTACCCTTTGTGGTCAAGGGAAGAAGTAAATGGAGAATTGATGTCATCACATAAAGCCCCTCTCAGATAATTTAAATGGTTTAGAATTTGAGTGTGAAATGTGTCATAGGAGACAGGAATTGAGAACTTGGATGTCAGCTGAGGAACTTTAGTGATGCGATTGGATTCTGAGGGCTCTGCTCACTGGATTCTTAACTTGGTTGCCTGACTAAGAAGTGATAGGAAGTATAAGGTCATTGGACTCCTGTCAACCCATCCTAGGCCCCTTTCTGTCACCTTCCCCTACTTCCTGCTATCTTCTGTAGGGTGAGGAACTCTATAACAGACTATGTCAGAAGCTCCGGTAGCTATAATCTTCTTTAGCATGGACTCGAATCAGAGGATCCTTCTGCTGCAACCTTAAAACCCTCAGCTAAAATAAACCCTTCCACATTTTAAAGTTGTTTCTCTCAGACAGTACAAATGTGTCAGGGTTTGAATATGAACTTTCCTCCTTGGTCCCAGAACTGAGAGCTTGGATGCCAACTGGGGAGTTTCAGAAATATGATTCTGTTCTGGGCCTCTGTTTTAATCAGTGGGTAGTTTTCTAACACTGGATTCATTATTTGGCTTGCTGATTGAGAAGTGATGGAATTTGTAAGAGTAAGAAAATGACTAACACAAAATGCAAATACTGAGAAAAGGACAGCAAAACCAGGGCAGCGATCACCTGGCATTCTCCCCTTGGTTCATTTAGCTCTGTTGTGTTTGACTTTTAGGGCAGTCTATAATACATTAGGGGTTAATATTATAAAGACTTTAAGAACCATAGAGATTTGGTCTTTGCATGCATTAGCCAATAGTAAATTTTAATTTTTTAATTGAAACTGTATTTTTTCAAACAGTATATTCTGAAAAAAGAATAGAATACTTCATGGATTTGCATGCCATCCATTAACAAAGACCATGATAATTTCTTTGTATCCTTTCAATTTAGTATATGTGTTCCTGAGATGAGCACTTGAAAATAGCAAATAGCACAAAATGTGTAATACTGTGAGACTTAACATTTTATCCAGCTTAAGAAAACTGATAAGTCACCTGATGCCTGTTAATGTGCTGCTCTTTTCACAGCAGCTAATTCCTTATTTATGACAAATCTGTATTGCCTTAGGCCAGTACTTAAAACCTCATTACAGTGAGCACTTGAATGCTTTAGAAACAAAGCAAAAGGAGTATTAACAATAAATATTGATTGTAGCTTAAATGAATGTATGTGAACTCTATTGACTTTCTGGAAGACAGAGAAAGAAAGACAAACACACACATACACATACACACACAGTGAGAGAGACAGAGCAGGGCAGACAGGGAGATGGAGAGACAGAGAGAAAGAGAGTTGAAGGGAGATGGGGAGAAGTGACCATGTATTCCAACATCTTTGATGAAATGTACATACGCTTGGAATTTTCAGCCCATCTTACTTGGTATTACATTATTTGGTTATTATTAATCATGTAGTTCAAACTTAAAGTTGCTTCGTACCTAAGGCAGATGTTCTTTAATTCATACTTTGTTAGGAAGTACAGACACAGATATAGGCACTCTTTTTTAATGGAATTATAATTTAAATTGTTTTGTATGTGAATTACTGATATAGCATGAAATATACAAGTATAACAAAGAATGTTATTACATTCGGAAATATAATCATTTTTAAGTTATTTGGAATCTAGAGTTTATAATTGTCCTAGTCTTCAGAAGGAAAGGGTTTATATTGCCCATGATTCTATATAACAGTTCATTGTCAAAAGCAATAAAGGCAGGAACTCACAGAGTCCTCTATGCTGTTTACATGCTCTCCATGGCTTCTCAGCTTGCTTTTTATAGAACTCAGAACCACCAGCCTAAGGATGGCACCACCCACAGTGGGCTGAACCCTCCCCCATTCATCACTAAGAAAATGCCCTACAGTCATGCCTGCAGCCTGATCTTATAGATGTATTTTCTCAATTGAGAGTCACTGTTCTCAGATGGCTTTTCTTTATCTTAAGTTGACATAAAACTCTCCAACACAAATGTCACACTTGACGGAAATATTTTCTTTTTCATTTTCCCCCAATATTTCACATTAAAAACACAAATAACTTGAAAAGTTCCATAGTTTGTTTACAAATTCAAATACTTTAAAAATTCAGTTTCTTTAAAATGTCCAATCTCTTTACAAATCCAGTCTCCTTTAAAAGTCTTTCAGTCGGGCAGTGGTGGTACATGCCCTTAATCCCCAGTACTCAGGAGGCAGAGGAAGGCTGATCTCTGTGATTTCAAGGCCAGCCTGGTCTACAAGAGCTAGTTCCAGGATAGGCTCCAAAGCTGTAGAGAAACCCTGTCTCCAAAAACTTTAAAAAAAAAAAAAAAAGTCTTTCAGGTGTGGACTTCTGTAAAATTTAAAATTAAGTTGAATATTTTTGAATTTACAGTCTTGCATAGAGTCTGATCTTATGGAGGCAATTTCTTAATTAAGGTTCCCTCATCTCAGATAACGTTAACTTGTGTTGAGATGACATAAAACTCTCCAGTATAGGAGAATAATTTATACTTTTGTGACTATATTTTTAATAAAGTCTTTTCTGATATTAAGGCGAATACTTTGAGTTCTGAAGTATTGGATTCTGAGGGTACAGCTTACGCGGTTCAATGACAGCATTTTACGTATTATGAGTCTAACAGATACACTAATTTTGTTTTATTCACTTGAGTCCTAGTGGCCATTTCTTTCTCAACTCTAATAAATCTTACCATTCCATCACTACCTGCAAAAATGTATTAACTATGATTCCTTATAAGTGAATGGATACTTTAACACATAAAGAATGTAGGGAAGAGAAAGCCTGTCATTGAGTTTACGTAATTGTCAACGTTTTATTTTTTATAGGTCTCTTTCTGTTACTCTTTCCTACTCACCAACAGTTTTGAAAATTATGCTGATCTATGAATCACCTTTTGTGTTCTAGCACTAACCAAAATATCTGACATTACAAAATCTCACCTCTTTGCTGTAATCTTTGATTCCTGAACATATCCATGCTTTTTTGAAGGTGGATGATACCATCCAACAGGCTATTGACCTGGATAGAATAAAGGAAGACAGAGAAATCTTGACTCACAGTGTAACTTGTTTTTCTCTCTGTTTTGTGGCTACTGTGACATGGAATGCTTGGCTCCCCACACTTCTTAACAGATAGACTCTTAACCTAAAACAACATTCCCTTCAGCAAGTTCTTTTCATGAGGTATTTTCTCAAGGTACCAGAGCATCCACCAACATGTAAAACAGCCTCCATGTCCCAGTGACAACAGTGGTTCAGTGACCGGCCTTCTCCAGTCCCGTAAGAACTGTGGAAATCGTCTCTCAGTTAGGAACCCAGGAGCACGACAGGACCTTACAGGATATACATTTGTGGTTCCTATTCAGTCAAATAGAATTAGGGAATCCACCAATGCACTTTTCCCCAGTGCATGACTATCTTTCTACAATTATAAAAACACTTATTTACATTTAATTTTTCAATACTTGTGATGAAGCAATTTTTCAAATTACCTAACCTCCATTTCTTTATGTCTGCTGTACATTTTTGATGAATTGAAATAAGTTTTCATCATTCACCTCATTTGTCTTTCTCTTATTTTGTCCTCTTTATATACAATACCTTATCAATTTCAGACATTGCAATTATATTTTCTACAGCTAACTATAATATGTATCTATGGAATTCTTTGTTTTAGTTGTGGCATAGCAAAAATTATTATTTTTAGCCTTGTAAACCCTTATACTTAAAAATGTTTAGACTTTGAAATTATTTTTCTTCATCTAATGGATGGAAATGTTCAATATGAAAAGAATCCACAGTTCCTCCTTTCCCTTCCGAAAAAAAAAAAGCAGGCCTTCCAGGGATATCAACCAACAAGTATAACAAGATGCAATAAGAATAGGGATAAACCCTCATATCATGGCATTTAAATTTCAAGGATAACTGAAAAGAAAAAAGTTTATAGCTTTTAAAGTAGTTGTGTAATAAAAGAACTGGAACTGGCAAGTAACAAAGCAGTGAGTGTTTAGCAGTTTTTATGTGCTAAACACCAACCTGAGATACCAAAGTGGATCACTGGAGTATGTATAGGTACTGTAATGAAATGCTAGAGACATTCATGGAATAAGATGAAGAATTCTGAAATCTTCACTTGTAAAGGGATGATAGACATGCTTATTCCTTGCTAACCAAAAACGCAAGTTTTTCACAACTGCACAAAACTGTACTCATAGTTCTTACTCCCTGTCTTTTATGGCACAGTGGTTTAAGACTTAATGATGAGGATTTGATTTATATTATATAGAGACATTATGATTTGTGTATGAATTTATTTCTGCATTTACCCACTTCTTGTTTCACAGAGTTTGCATATGTAAACAAGCACACCCGCAACTGTGGTGCTAACAGCTTCCCATTCCAGCTCTATAAACTCCTCAGAACCAGATAAGTAGCATAGGGGTCATTTCTGCTTAAATATTTCTCTTTCGAATCTACTAATGAAGACTCCTATAAATGGAGGATACAGAGCCTGAAATGGCTAACTTCTGTAACCAGGCAAGGTTTCCAGTGATGGGATTGGCACAGCAACCCAGCCACAAATCCTTTGACTTATAATTTGTTTTTCCTGTAAGATATGCTAGGGTAAGAGAGCTTACAGAACTTGCCTGAATGGACAGAAGCCAGAGACAGAACCGATCAGAGACTTGGATAGAACCAAGCATGACTGATGAAAAGAAAGTCAATAAAATGAATCCTAATGGTATTCTGCTTTATTCAGAGCCCAGTCATCCTTAGACATAAAAAAAGAAACACATGGGAGCAGATGCAGAGGCCCACAGCCAAACAGGTGGCACTAGAGAAACTTCTCAGAAGAGAAGGAGGAAGGGTTGCAGAAGCCGGAGGAGTTGAGAACATCAGGAGAACACAAGGCCCACAGAGTCAACTAAGCAGGGCCCAAAGGACTTCAGAGAGACTAAAAAGCAGCAATCACAAGGCCTGTATGGTTCTGTACTAGACCCTCTACAAACATGTTCTAATTGTTTGGTTTGGGATTGTTTTGTTTGGACTCCTACAAGTGGAAGTTGGGGGTGTCTTTGAATTTTTTAGCCTGCTCGTGGAGCCCTTTTTCAACTTCTGGTCACCACATCCAGCCATGATATGGGGGTTTATCCCTGTTCTTATTGCATCTTGTTTTACCTGTTGTTGATATCCCTGGGAGGGCTGTTCCTTTTGGAAGGGAAAAGGAGGAACAGTGGATCTCCAGTAGAAGGTAGGTGGGGGAAAATGAGAGGGCAGAGAAGTTGTGGTTGGGATGTATTGTATGAGAGAATAATAAGGAAAAAAATAATCACAGCCCAAACCAAATTCTCTTCAAAGGTACTTTCCATGATAAATACATTTTGAGGAAGTAAACATGTATGTGGAACAGTTTTAGAACAAGAGAATTAGCTTTGTTTTGATTAACTCAACTATGTCCAATTCCAACAATCTCCTCATTTTTATAAATGAAAAAGGCCCCATTCCAAATTTCAAACTTGGACACATTGGCTGCAACAGAATCTTGTTCTTTGAGGTTGAAATTTGGCCTATATTCTTACTTATGAAAAATAAACTCTTTTACTGTCAATCTTCCTTTTATTATTAAACACCACACACACACACACACACACACTCACACACACACACACACACACATGCAGAAAAACCCCTTTTTAACCTAATCATATATATCCTCAACTTTTCCTAATTATGAATGTCATGTAATCTATCACTTGCTTCATTGACATTTATAACAATGAAGCTTTAATATTTCTCCCAAAGCCTTAAAAGACAGGGAAACTTTGTCCATTTGCAGATGGAGATAAAAAAAAAATCATACAAAAATATATGGAAGAACATAAGAAAATTTTTTGTTTTCAAGGAACTAGCTTTCTCTGTTTGCCAAAAAATAACCTTCCATTGCTTATTAATGATACATTATTTTTAAACTCATTGTGGCACTTGAAATTATATTTTCAATACAAATTTTTATTACATTTAAAAACAAATTTTATAATATAAACATTTAGTAACTCAAAAATTGTCCACCCTGATAGTTTAGCTTGTTCAAATTGTGAAAATAATGAAGAAAAGGAAGTTTCCAAATGGGAGTGCTACATTTCTGAGACTTTACTTTCTAAAAAATATTTTTCTTGTGTGATAGTGATTAATGATCCCTGACTTTACTTGTCTTTTATCAACTTCTTTCAGGTTCTGTTTTAGAAGTAAAGCTTAACCTTTCTCCCCTTGATCAAGGGTATGAGGAGCCTTCTGGATGATGACAGACTACAAATGAGAACTCGTGGAGATAAAGAGTTTGAAACTGTAAAATGTACAGATAGGGTAAAAATAAACTCTTCTCAAATGCTTGTTCTCCAGTGTCTGGGTCATTTCCAATGAGATACTTAAAAGAAGCAACAAAACTTTTAAATAAAATTTATTTATTCAAATACAGTAATAAACCAGCAATTTATGCGACAAATAATTACAAGATATTTGAGCTGCATTTATAGATAACAGGTTGTGGTTCAATTATCAAGGTAGTATAAAATATTCAATAAACTGTATCTAATCCAGAGAAAAATAAAACCATGAAAATCAAACAGCATTTTACCTATACATAAAATATCTGGCTAGGAAGATTAGTTAGTTGTTCACAAAAAGAATTTTAACTTTCATAATGTCACTGCACTCTAGATGTCTGAATGTGTCAGACCATTCCACTTCTCTTCATCTATCATCAGCAAAACTTTTTATGATCCTGGAAATAACTTCCCTCTGTATCTACACCCACAGGGTTCAGAGAGTCTCCATCACCACGTGTGTTTGTGTGTGTGTGTGTGTTAGCTTAATTAAAACTATTTGTAATCTACAGAATTAAATTTTTCATGGAAAAACCAAAGAAATGATGGCTCCTCATAGTTGTTGACTAGATTTAGAGAAGCCTAGATAATCAGCGAAGCAGACTCCAGGTGTGTGTACCATGGCATTTCCACAGAAGGCTGACTATATGTCAGTGCCGTAGAGAAGGAAGTTCCATGTAAACTAAAGTGACATCTTCTTGGTCCTTGTGGAAAAGAAAGAGCAGGTTGATTAGAGCACATTTTACACCATATAAGGGAACCAAACTCCCATTTGCTGTTACCTATAAGAATCCACATTTCCTCAAACTTTGAACCTATACTTGCACAAGAGTGTTTACATCCTTTCCAACCGGCTTCTGCCCCTTTATACCAAGTTCTCCGGCTCTGCAAACTAAGAATAGTCAACACAGGACAATGTGAGCTAATGTGTGACTAAAACAAAAGCTGAATTTACATATCTGTCGAAGCAAAAACATCCAGCAGAAGAAACAAGAACCTCAATGAGGATGACAGTGTAAACCATGCAATAGAGAAGTTGATGAGGGAGAGGCACTTGATCGGGGGAGGGGGAGGGAAATGGGAGGCGGTGGCGGGGAGGAGGCAGAAATCCTTAATAAATAAATAAATTAAAAAAAAAAGAGAAGGGGCAGTCTGCAGAACCTGTGTTTTCTGAAGCATAGAAACTAATACTCTGGATTGGACAAATCTACACACGACCTTTCTCCCTAACACCCCTTTGCACTAATTGCTTTAAATGTCTTATCTAAGTCCACCAACAGAATAAAACACATGGAATCATTCAAGCTGTCTGGATTCCAAATATCTTTATTTGGTTTAGAATCCAGTCATAGAAAAGCAGAGCCGTCTAATCATTTTATCTTTTAATCAACCCATTTTACTCATTTTCTCCTTTTCCCACTTAGTCTCCAGAATAAACAGAGGATCTTTTATTATTCTTCATTATCTCATTTTTAACTTAATCTGCTATTCAGCACACCACCTCAACAATCAAACCCTTAATAAATTATAGTAAGCTCTCATTAAAATTCCCTAATGTCTCCAGCTCTTTCATACCAGTTTGGACAATCCCTTTCTGTAGAGAATTGTGTTGGGATTTTGATAGGGATTGCATTGAATCTACATATGGCTTTTGGTAGGATTGCCATTTTTCCTATGTTGATCCTACCTATCCAATAACATGGGAGATCTTTCCATTTTCTGGTATCTTCTTCAGTTTCTTTCTTCAAAGACTTAAAATTCTTGTGAAAGATGTCTTTCACTTCTTTGATTAGTGTTACCCCAAAATGTTGTTTTATGTTATTTTGTGGCTATTGTGAAAAGTGATATTTCTCTGATTTCCCTCGCAGCTTCTTTATCATTTGTGTATAGGAGGGCTATTGATTTTTTTTTGAGGTGATCTTGTATCCTGACACATCACTGAAAGTATTTATCAGCTGTAGGTGTTCTCTGTAGAGTTTTTGGGGTCACTTATACATACTATCATATCATCTGCAAATAATGAAAGTTTGACTTCTTCCTTTCCAATTTGAATCCCCTTGATCTTCTTTTTGTTGTCTCTTTGGCTACTGCCAGAGCTTCAAGAACTATGTTGAAGAGATATGGAGAGAGTGGACAGCCTTGTCTTGTTCCTCATTTTAGTGGGATGGCTTTGAGTTTCTCTCCATTTAATTTGATGCTGACTATTGGATTGCTGCTTATTGCTTTTTATTATATTTAGAAATGTTCCTTGTATCCCTGTTCTCTTCAGGACATTTATCATGAAGGGGTGTTGGAATGCCTTGTTTATCTTAACATATCCATGCACAGGCAACTTTATTTCTCACAAGAAGCCAGAAAAGCAAATGCATCCATTTTCCCAATGAGGAACCAGTGGATCACTATTGTCTCAGAGTGAAATGATTCATCTGAAACTTAAGCAGACCTGTGTCTGAATTCAGGTTGAACGCTTCGTTAGCACACATAACATTTAAAAACTGTTTTCACTTTTTATAAACTTTATAAAAGTACTTCAAAAAGGAAAATTTGTTCGCTTAGAGACAATATAGTTTGTTTTAACAATTAATGTCTGTGTAAGAGAGCTACTGTTCTTTAATACATTTTGAATTACATCAATGGAGAATAACAGCACTCAACATACATACATGATCATAGTGGAAAATAAATTACATTTTAAAACATACTCAAAAGATAGATTTTGTTTTAGAATATGAGAGTACTTCACATAACCACTTAATATATGTAATATAAGCCTTTCTTTCTGGTTTTATAATAAAAATAATCACAACTCAGCAATCTAAATGTTAAATGAAAAGAGTGTTAGTATAGCACCAAGAAAGCTTCTTTTGTCTACTGGAGTACACACACACGCAGGGTGGCTCACCAGGAATACCTGGCTTCTTCAGTCAGGCCTGTGAGGGAATGTTTCTGGCAATCAATCAAGAGAAGGAAGTAGTAGGTTGATTGTGTTCTTTTGAAAGACACTGCAACATTTTGATTGTCAGTTTTTCTACCTCAACCTAGCCAGGTATTTAAGTGATAGAAATTTATTACTGATGCGTGAACAAAGGAAGCAATGATACAACGAGGTTATCATGTGCAAAGTCCAGTCTACTATAAAGATAAGACATACAAGGTCAAGAAAATGCATTCAAAATGAAAACTTATGAAGCTGATGTAAAGGAGAATATTCTGTGACATTTTCTGGGAAGACGTGAACAAATATATATTTTCTGCTGATGGAAGACTGATCACAAGCCAAAGTATAATCCTACCAAAGTCTACTTTAGTGAAATAGGGAGGTGATTGGGGTTAATTGTAGCAAAATGGCTGAGGTTTGAGAAAGTCTACTTTAGTGAAATAGTGAGATCATTACAGTTGATTGTAGCAAGAAGGCCAAGAGGTGAGATTGTTGATACTGATCATTGATTTGACTGAATCTAGAATCATCCTGGAGACAAATCTATGAGCATTTCTGTGAGAAATTGTCAAGTTTGTGTGGGTTACAGCAATGCTTAGGAGAGGTTATCTTGATTAGTTTAACTGAGATGCAGCGATCTACTCTGAAAGGGGTCAGCACCATTCCTGGGGCTTAAATCATCAGCTGCATAAAAATTAAAAAGCCAACTAAGAGCGAGTAATCATAATTCTCAGCTTCTTGAATACACGTACAAGGTGACTAGCTGCCTCATGTTTGGGCTGACAGGATTTCCCAAGGTGATGGACTGTACCCTAGAACCGTGAGTCAGAAAAACCTTTCTTCCTTGTTTTTGTCAAGTGTTTTCATTTACAACGATAAGACAAGTAGTTAATACAATGAGTGACTCAAAAAAAGCCATATCTTAAGGGGAAAGGGGGTGAGAGAAGGGAGAAGAGGAGGATTGGGGTGAGCTTGGGAGAACTGGGATGGTTGAGATGGAGGAAGGGTGGATATGGGAGCAGGGAAGAAGATATCTTAATTAAGGGAGCCATTTTAGGGTTGACAAGAGACTTGGCTCTAGAGCAGTTCCCATGTGTCCAAGGAGATGTCCCCAGCTAGGTTCTTGGGAAGCAGAGGAGAGGGTGCCTGAACTGACCTTATCCCATAGCCACACTGATGAATATCTTGCATATCACCATAGAACCTTCATCCGGCAATGGATGGAGATAGAGACAGAGAACCACACTGGAGCACTGGACTGAGCTCCCAAGGTCCAAATGAGGAGCAGAAGGAGGGAGAACATGAGAAAGGAAGTCAGTACCACGAGGGGTGCGTCCACCCACTAAGACGGTGCAACTGATCTAATGGGAGCTCACCAAGACCAGGTAGACTGGGACTCAACGAACATGTGATCAGACCGGACTCTCTGAACGTGGCTGACAATAAGGGCTGACTGAGAAGCCAAGGACAATGGCACTGGGTTTTGATCTTACTGCGTGTACTGGCTTTTTGGGAGCCTAGTCTGTTTGAATGCACACCTTCCTAGACCTGGATGTAGGGGGCAGGACCTTGGACATCCTGCAGGGCAGGGCACCCTGACTTCTCTTAGGACTGGAGAAGGAAGGGGAGGGGGAGAGTGGGAGGGAAATGGGAGGAGGTGGAAATTTTTAATAAATAAATAAATTTAAAAAAAGAAAAGCCACAACTTCCAAAAGTCCAACTCAGCATGAAAACTACATTGTGAGCTCTCTTCACAATTTGCAGGAAGTTTAGCTAGCCAGTCTCTTCTCCCCAGCATTTGCTTACTGCTTATATAACTGGGAAAGAATCTCGTGATGGTGCATTTCTGAAGCTCTCAAATCTAGTAAACTGCATTAGTCACCTAAGTCTTTTAAGGTGCATTATCATCTCTTTTACCTACAGAAGCATATTCATCAGTTTGGAGAAAGAAAACACAGCACACAACTCCTTCTTCCAACTCTTACACTCGTTCTCTTACCTCTTATATTTCCAAAGCCACAGGTGCTGTAATACAAATGTCTGATTAGTTTCTTCCATTTCAGATCACCATGTTATCCCCACAGTCACTTCACAGTTTTTTGAGTACTGTGAGTATCTGCAATGAACTGCCATTTGCAAAAATAGTTTCTCTCCATGACTGACAATGGTTGATAGAATCAGCAATCAAAACAGTTTAGAGTACAATTTGACAGACACATCTATTTGACCAAACAATAGTAGTTGCTTTACCACTAGGCCCTACTAACCCCCTACCTATAGGTTTTTTGCTTGGCTGATAGTAATAGATTTGAGTTCCCTCTTGCAAACTAAGCCTTAAGTCCAAAGAAAAAAAAATTGATTGTATCCACAGCAGTTTTGCTACTAGTGTGCAAGTGGTCACAATTTGTATGTTGTGCATACATATATTCCATATTTGCTGTGCAACATTTGGGTCCATAGTCAAGCAAGACTGTTTTTGATGATTCTATTGCAACTACCTATGTGGCACCTCCTTAGCACTGTAAAAACTCCACAGAGAGGAAATTACCGGCTTAATTCTAGCTTGAGTTCCTCATGTGGTGTCTTCAAGCAGTAGAAACTTAGCATCTGTTTCTGCCTGGCAACCAACAGCAACAGCAACATCCTTTATCCCTTGTGTGGTCTTAGGAGGTCTCCTTACCAATAGTTTATGAGGAGGTAGCCTAACCCTGGCTTGGGTATTCTTACTCAATTTTCTGATGGACCCAGGAGTTTCTTTTCCCACTAAGTTACATTATCTCCATTAAAATTTATTACGCACTGTCGGGTGGTGGTGATGCATGCCTTTAATCCCAGTACTCGGGAGGCGGAGGCAGGTGAACTCTGTGAATTCAAGGTCAGCCTGGTCTACAAGAACTAGTTCCAGGTTAAGCTCCAAAGATACAGAGAAACCCTGTCTCAAAGAACTTAAAAAAATATTACTTATTATTTATATTGTCTCTTCAGATGATTTTCCAAAAGAGAAATCACAATGACACATCACCCATTCTTCTATCTCTTACATTCTGCCTTGAATTTTTATTCTTGTAGCACCAATAATGAAAACCCAGAGTCAGATATTCCGGTTCAACCTGAAAGCCAGAAAAGCAATCAAGCCACTAGAAAAGTGTTACCTCTACTGAGCCTGCGTAACTGCAGGCTAAGCAGACCAAGCCTCTCCCGACTCCCATTTTATATTCCCTCTAGTGCTGGGATTAAAGGAATGACTCCCTAGCACTGGGATTAAATATGTGAGGCCCCACCATCTGGGTTTGTTGCTGTATTGATCTTGTGTCGCCCAGGGTGGTGTTGAACTCAAAGAGATCCATTTGCCTCTGTCTCCCAAATCCTGTGATTAAAGGTCTGTGCCACCACTATCTGACCTCTAGTTTCTTAGCTTTGCTTTTCTGATATTCAGGCAATCCTTATTTACTAAATTATAAATAAAGTACTTTCTAGATGTTTACCTGAATCTGTGAGAAACTTAAGGACTGGGATTACATAATAAAACATTTTTTGAACACTTGTAGGCTTTCTATAGGCCACTGTCATCATTTCAAATAAGAGTCAACATTGATTTGTTTTGTCTGCTTGATAAAACACCATGATCAAAGAAATTTATAGAAGAACATTTTAATTTAGTTTTGATTCTAGAGGGATAAGAGTTTATCATGGTGGCAACAATAGAAGCATAAGCTAGGCAGGGCCAGAGAAGCAGGAGGCTGAGATCTCACATCTTGAGCCACAAATATTAACTAGAAAAAGTGAACTGGAATGTTTAATCTCAAATCCCATTCCTCATGACCTACTTCCTCCAAGGCTACACCATCTAAACTGCACCAATCAGTGTCACCATGTGGTGACAAAGTAATAAAATGTCCAAGACATTTGTCATTTAAACAATCACAGTACCAATTAGTTTTGAGTAGTCAAGGTGATGCTAAATACATAATTGCATGATATAATACAAAAGATACAGAGGAACAAAGATTAGTCACATGTAGTTATTTTTTTTAATAAAGAGTGAAATGTTGGATAAAGAGTGAAAATATTGCTTGGCCTGGATTCTTCCCAAGGGGTTTATGTGGTGGTTTGAATGGAAACAGCCCTTGTAGGTACATATATTTGAATGTTTGGTCATTAGGAAGAGACGCTTCTTGAAAGATATGGTCTTGTTGGAATAGGTGTTGTTGGAGGAAGCATGTTACTGGGGGGTGGGCTTTGGGGTTTTAAAAGCTCAAACCAGGCCCAGTGTCTCTCTCTTCCTGCTGCCCATGGATCCAGACATAGAGTTCTCGGTTACTTCTCCAGCACCATGTCTGCCTCCATGCTGCTGTGCTTTCAATCATAAATGACGCTAAAACTCTGAAACTGTGAGCAAACTCCAGTTAAATGCATTTTAAAAGAGATTTGCCATGGTCATAGTGTTTTTTTCACATCAGTAAACCACTGACTGAGACAGGTGCAATGGTATTCTCCAGTATGGTGAGGCTGCTGCTGAAGCCAGCTTCCAGGTTTAGACAGGATGCAGGAGAGCTCTGTGGCTCTAGTCATCCTATCAGTCACAACTGAAAGGTCTCCAGGCTTGAGCAGACATCTAGGCTGGCCAAATCTTCCATCTTCTTCATTACTGTCATTGCTTGTGCTACATTGGAAGAGGGGATTATGAGTTTCGTAGCAGTCTGAGCTTCCTCCGTCTTGTAAGCTTCATGAACTTCTCTCCTTCCTCCAGAAAGAAATATATCAATTCAAAGAAAAATGACTGTATAAAAACTTTAAAGCATGCAGTTCACACTCAGTGACTCTTTTCTCCTTGTGCTACTATAAATAACAAAGATCAAGTTACTTTCAAATTTTATTTATTAACATATTAAAATATTTTCAAATTACAATTCAGAATTCCTCCTATTTATATGAATTTAGAGTGGTGAACTATTAAAAGATATTTTAATATAGTGATTAAAACATCCCAAATTAGACGAGTCACCTTTTTACATTAACATAATGCCCACATAATTTTAATTTAAATATATTTCCATATCCTTTGATCAGAACCATGTTAATATTCAAGTTCATTACTTCTTACTAAACCCTTATTGTATTTAGAGGTCATATGAATATGTTAGTTGTTAAGCATACTTACAAGAGTTAGAATTTTTAATTAAAAATTTTAACTGAAATGCCAAATGTGCAATATACCATTAGAAAAATAAAACAAGCCAGAAACAGTTCTCTTCCTGTGGCTTGGAAGCTGTCATCTCTCTTTCTCTACTCTTGAGAACCTGGGGAGATTACATTAATATTTTTTCCAGTTCAGGTTCACTGATTTTTAAAATTGTAAATGATATCCTACAATTCTGTTTTCCTACATTAAAATTATTTCTACACACCCACAAAGTCTATATTTCATTCTTTCTGAGAAACAGCAAGTACTTTTATGGGACAACCATCTTAACTAATTCCTGGAAGTAATTTTCCACTCAGCTTGATTGCTGTAAATCAGTATTTGTGTCATGAAAAGCATTGGTTAGAAGATATCACTATAGAAATCTTTGACTTAGGTTACTAATTCTATAGAATTAAAGTAATTTTCTAAGACATTTGGGAGTCTGTAAGATAGTCTTTGGGGACATAGTGACAGGCAGTCAGAACATATTTTTCGAGTTAGAAAGTTACCATCAAATATTGTCATATTGATTGACAATTCCATTTTTAATTTAAATCTGAGATATAAAGGCGTCAACTGAACATTTATTTTATTATTGAACTGCCAGAAGTTGTAACGGGAGGGGGCGTGTTAATGTGGTTAGGTGGAGGCTGCCATTCTTAGAGCTATTGATTTAGCTTGGTCTACCACACAAATCCAATTGAGGTTTGTGGGTGAATAGAGTTTAGGAAAGTACACCGAGGGTAAAATGCAGATACATACTAAAAATAAAGGATGATTTTGAGTAAAATTTGATATCCGAGAACCTAAGTTTTTCCCAAGGTGGAACTTGGATGATCTAGAGAAGATAATATTGCTAATAGATATTTGATCAATGGCAAACTACTTGCATTTATTAAGTTCCATATATTTAATATGGAAAACATTACTGAGTAGACTTTAACAGTTTTAAATATTAATGGCACAAAGAGTTCAAATAAAAAGACAGATTAGGAAGCTTTGGTAGATTTCTTTTCATCATTAGTAGGCATAGGTTTCATTGCCACTATTTTTGACAATTATCAACAAAATAGCAACGGTCCTGAACTGCACAAGAACAAGAGAGATCTTCATGAGTGTCTGAAGCTATCCTAGTTAGCATCAACAGTCAACAGACACAGTCCAGAAAAACAAAAAAATAAAATTAAAAATGGTCTCACTTGGTAATTATTATGTAAATAAAGACTCAATTGAGTCTTTCTCATGTAAGTCAGTAGACATATTTGTGGTAGATTGTCTTGGTAGTCTTCAGAACCTTGTGGGCAATGCCATTCCCTGGGCAGTATTGCATATGAAACTGAGGTTAGCATGAGTCTGTGAGAAAATCAGCAAGCAGTGTTCTTTTATGGTCTTTGACATCAAGTTCCTGATTGAGTTTCTACCTTGACTTCATAAGTGATAAACTATGACCTGGAAATGTAAGATTAAATAATCCCTTCCTCTCATAGACTACTTTTTTCTGAGTGCATTATTGTTGTAAGAGGCCACTTGTTCATCTCCCGGCTGCCCAGACTCCCGAAATAACCACACATAAACCGTATTAATTAAATCACTGCTTATCCTATTAGCTCTAACTTCTTAACCTTTTTCATCTCAATTTAATCCATTTCCATTATTTTATATATTACCACCAGGCTCGTGGCCTACAGGCAAGGTTACAGAGTGTCTTTCTCTAGCAGCTGCTCCATGGTTTCTCCCTCACTATGCCTCCATTCTCCTAGCATTCAGTTTAGTTTTTCCCACATAGCTCAACTCTACCCTATCAGGCCAAACCAGTTTCTTTATTCACTAGCCAATTGTATTCATAGCATACAGAGAGGAAACCCACATCACATTATCACAGCAACAGAAGAAGAACTATAATGGAAATATTTTCAAAAAACATAAGATCAGAAATCATTTTTTTCCAGTACAGGAAACAAAGCTATTAATAGTAAAGAATTGGAGAACGCTTTGTTATGGCAAGAGCATTTTTACTCAGACCACTTTGTTCTATTCTCCCAAAAATTTTGTGACTTCAACTCTGTAGGACCATGAGGGTACAATGACTAACACAGCTTTCAGTTTATGAGCAAATATTCTTGATTTTTGCCGTAGAACCACAGAATAAGAACTCTCAAGCTCAGGAAAGTTTGCATTTTGATAACTTCAAATGGATGGTAACTGTCTGTACTTAGCCAATGTCTTCATTATTTAAATTTATTTTTCTGTTCTCCACAATACTCTACATTTTTTACACAATATATTACTATATGATGTTTGAGAAATAAACGGGGTAACTCTAGAAACCTTAGCTCCTTGTAAGGTCTTTGTTTGAAGTATTATTTTTATGTGGATGTGTTTGTTTGTTTGTTTAGAGACTGAGTCACACTATGTACCATTGGCTGGCCTGGAGCTTACTATGTGCAGTATACCAACATTCCCCAAAGGGAATCAACAAAGTCTGTCAAATCACTTTGAGGCAGGACCAAAGCCCTTTTTTCTATATATATGCTGAGCAATGTTTCCCTCCAAAAATAAACAGGCTCCAAAAAGTCAGTTCAAGGACTATGGATAAATCCTGGTTGCACTGCCAGTGGCCTGACACACTGCTCCAGCCACATAACTGTCAGCCACATTCAGGGGGCCAAATTTGTGGCTCTGCAGGTTCCACTGCTGTCAGTCTGGAGTCAGTGAGCTCCCACTAGTCCAGGTCAGCTGTTTCAATGTGTATCCCCATCATGGTCTTGATGCCTTTGCTTTTTGATGTGAGATATCCCCTCGGGATGCTGTGAACGTTATTGGTTAATAAAGGAACTGCTTTGGATCTATGGTAGAACTAAAGAGGAACAGAGCTAGGCAGGAAAATAAAACTGCTGGGGAGAAAGAATGTACAGCCAGGGAGAAGCCATGTAGCCCCACGGGAGACAGATGCCAGAACTTAGCTGGTAAGCCACAGCCACATGGTGGTACACAGATTAATGGAAATGGGTTAAATTAATATGTGGGAGTTAGCCAGTGAGAGGCTAGAGCTAATGGGCCAAATAGTCATTTGATTGATAGTTTCTGTGTGATTATTTCAGTTCTGGGCAGCTGGGATGAACAAGCAGCTCCCTGCGACAGCTCCTTTTATTGCTCTTCCTTCTGTTTGAGTGGACTCTGGGAGCTCAGCCCAGTGCTAGCAGTGGATCTCTGCCTCTGCTTCCATTAGTTGCTGGATGGAGTTTCTATGACGACAATTAAGGTAGTCATCAATCTGATTACAGTAGAAGGCCAGCTCAGGTACCCTTTCCACTCTTGCTTAGGGTCTTAGCTGGGGTCATCCTTATGGATTCCAGGGAGTTTTCCTAGTGCCAAGTTTCTTGATAGTCCCATAATAACTTTCTCAATCAAGATATCTCTTTCCTCGCTCTCCCTGTCTGTTCTTCCCACATCTCCACCATACCATTCCATCATGTTCTCCTCCCCTCTTCCCCTCACCCCTTTCCCCACATGCTCCCTATTTTTGTCTATTTCCAATCCTTATGAGGATCCATGTATGTGTGTCTTAGGATTCTCCTTATTACCTAATTTCTCTGGAACTAAAAAAAATCCTGAGTGAGGTAACTTAGATGCAGAAAGAAAACATAATATGTACTCAATCATAAGTGAATGTTAGGTGTAAAGCAAGGGATAACCAGCCTAAAAAAATATATCTTTAAACATTTGAAAACTTAAATCTGTAGTGGTATGATTTGTGTGTATCTCTCCAAGGTTCACATGAGAAAGGTATAGCCTCCAGCCCTTACAAAGTATATACTTTACGAAAGGAAGCCTAATGGTGGTTCTTCTAGTCTAACAAAGCATGCGCTTGAAGTCAATATGAACACTTATCCCTTCTTCTGAGTCTAGTAGTGTAGGCCTGTAATACTGCAAACCACTAACTTAAAAGACTAAGGAAAGTTGATCTCAATTTCAAGATCTACCTAATGATGTGATGAGACAATTAATGAGGACTTTCTCAAAATAAAAAGTACAGTGGGGCTGATCTATTGGGAGCTCACCAAGGCCAGCTGGACTGTGACTGAGAAAGCATGGGATAAAACTGGACTCTCTGAACATGGCGAACAATGAGGGCTGATGAGAAGTCGAGGACAATGGCATGGGGTTTTGATCCTACTTAATGTGCTAGCTTTGTGGGCGCCTAGCCAGTTTGGATGTTCACCTTCCAAGATATGGACGGAGGAGGGAGGACCTAAGACTTACCACAGGGCAGGGAACCCTGACTGCTCTTTGGACTGGAAAGGGAGGGGGAGAGGAGTGCGGGGAGGGAGAGAAGGGTGGGAGGAGGGGGAGAAGGGTGGGAGGATGGGGAGAAGGGTGGGAGGAGGGGGAGAAGGGTGGGAGGAGGGGGAGGGAAATGGGAGGCTGGGAGGAGGCAGAAACTTGTTTTTTTTTCTTCCTTTTCTCAATAAAAAAAAAGTACAAAAGAAACTGAACATGTACTTAAGTGGTATAGCACTTGTATAGACTGTTTGAGTCCAGAGTATCTGGGTGGAAATATGATAACATGTATATTCTAGTACATTCATGTACATTCTAGTCTTACTGAAGACTGTAAGTGTTGATTCTGTGTATCCTCAGTAGTCCTTCTACTACTGATGGATACTTGTGATTATTATTAGTCATGATTAGTCATGATTATGCCCAAATATGGAAAGTTTGAAAGAGAGAGAGAGAACAACAAACTCCCAAAATTTACTATAAATATGATAAGACTTTGGCTTTCTGTGAAATACAAGTAAACATTTTATTTAGAAGGGCAATGGAGTACCACAATTTGAGAGCAAAATACTAAGACTCTGGAAAGGAATGTCATTGCATCAGGTTTTCTACAGGTGTGTGAGCACTCACATGAAAGGACTGAGAGTAGGTGCTGAGAGAAAGTGGAAATTAGTTTAAAAGCTATGAAAGGTTTTGTGCCCGATAGTGGGACAATCAGAGATGATTGTCGGTTCTTCAGTGGAGGACAGCAAGCTAAATGGGAAAAGGATACAACAAAACAGAGTAAGAGAAGAATTGGTGAGCCTGAAAATAGGACAGCAGATACTTCACAGTTAAAACTGAATTTTGCAAAAATTTGGGAGGCATAAAGAATGTCAGTAGATAATTGACATCATGTTTGCGGTGAATTAGAAATAGCTACAAAATATCTCTTACTCTACCAAGTGAGAGTGAAGATTATGGCCCTCCTACTAAATTTTTGTGAATTTGAACACAAAGTTACTTGACCATAGTTGATCATAATTTATCAATATGTTGTCTGGATATTAAGGAATGAACAGCCGCTATTATCATCTTCTTGAACTTTAATCTTAGTACTCAGTCTCCTTTAGAAAGATGTTTGTCCCTTGTAAGAAGAGGAAGAAAATCCAGACTCCCAACTGGTGGTCCTGGTAGGATGCTAGAGGCAGTAGCAAAGACTAAATCACCACCTATATAAAAGCACTATCATGCAAGTGGACATTTAAACTTCAACTTAGTCAACTTAGCCAATGCCACTTGAAACAGAAAGAGCCTTTTCACACATTGCTATCCAAGTTGGGAATTCATGAACCATATAGTTGTTTCATTGTTTTAAGCCACTAAATGTTAAGCTGGGTCATTATTAATTACACAGACATAGACGAGCAGAGAAATTGCACACATTCATTTTCTGAAGCACACAATCCTATAGGATAAATGAATAACCATTCTGGTAGTTGTTTAAAACCTTAGAGAATAAATATAACATATTTAACCAAAAGAATTGGGAAAATGAACTAAAAAAAACAGTGTCGTCATGTTATACTCAGAAAGAAGACGGATATGCAAGTTCTCAGCGTGACTGGAGAATGTGATTTGATAAAGAAAATGCTAAAACACAGACCTAAATGAGAGAAGAGTATAAACTATCTTGCTTTTCTAAATAGTAAGTTAGGAATTTATCATGCAGTCACGAAAGATAGAGCAATGGATTAAAATTTTACAAAATGTGAATGACTCAACAAAGAAATCACTGATGATGCTGTGGATTCAAGGCTGTTTTTTATTCCTGGTTAACAAGACTGAATTCTTTAGTGGCAGAACTTAAAAAGAAAGTTAAAATTTAACAGTTTCTCTGTAACTAACAGCTTAACAATTTCTCCTTCCTCTCATGACCGCAGCCTAGTGAGCCAGGTTACAATATTAAAGTAAAGGGAATTCTTATTCAGAAAGGAAGAGAAAGCTGAAAGCTTTATTACAATGGCCTTGCAACATAGAAAAAAAAAGACATCTCAAATGTGTTTTACCCTTTTTCCCATTTGAACATCTCACCCTAACTCCAATAAAGATGGTAAAACAAAGAAAGATAGTATAAAAAGACACGGACAAAATCAGTTGGAGTCAGAAATATAAAGCTGAACTGATGTTATGATTGGTAAGATCTAGGGGAATATTAACTACAGTTTTCAGGAACATTTCAAAAGATACTATTAACATGCTTAAGAATTGAAGAGTGGTTGTGGTCTTAGCCAGGTGCTCTAAATTAAATTCGGTCTTTACCCTAGATAGACTTTTTTGAGTTTCAGGAATAAATATGATATAAGATTTCAGAATCCAGAAATTTAGGTGAGGCTTAGTGGATGGAGGAAAGGCTTGGTAGACTTACACAGTACTAAGAAAAATTATTCCCAACTTGAGAGTAAGTCCAAAAAATGATCCGATGCTTTTTTTAGTGTTATGTTTAGTTACAAACACAGTTACACAAAAATATTTTATTTTTGAGAGATATTTTCTTATGATATCTATTCTGTATTAGAACTTCAAAATTTATTACTTTTAGTTATAAAAGTTTAACATGAAAGTTCTGATTTCGCTGTTCACAAAGATTAGGAAGATTTTTAATATAAAACCCATTTCATCACTTCTGTTACAGAATGTCTCACTGAATTCTTTTGGTTTTTTTGTTTTATTTGTACATCCTGACCAAAGTTTACCCACCCTTCCTCCTCTCCTCCCAGTCCCTTCCCCCTGCTCCATCCCATCCAATCCTCCTCCTCTGCTTCTCCTCAGAAAAGTGCTGGGCTTCCATGGAAGTCAGCCAGCCATGGTATATCAAGTTGCAGTGATACTAGGCACCTCCTCTTCTATAAAGGCTGGATGAGGGCAATCCAGTAGGAAGAAAGGGTCCCAAAAGCAGGTCACAGAGTCAGGGAAAACCCCTGCTCCCACCACTCAGAGTCCCACAATAAGGACCAAGCTTTATAACTGTGACATATATGCAGAGGACCTAGGTCAGCTCCTTGCAGGCTTCCTGGTTGTTGGTTCAGTCTCTAGGAGTCACTTTAAAGCCCAGGTTAGTTGGTTCTGTGGGCTTTCTTGAGTGCCCTTGACCCCACTGGCTTCTCCAATCCTTCCTTTTCTTCTTAAGCAGGATTCCCTGAGACCTTCCGAACATTTGCCTGAGGGTTTCTGCATTTGTTTCCATCAGTTTCTGGGTGAAGTCTCTTTGATGACAGTCAGGCTAAGCAACAGCCTGTGAGTATAGCAGAATATCTTTAGGAATCATTTCTTCAACATTTTTTTTTTGGTCAGCTCTATTTGCTCCTATCCTATGTCTCTGGCTATCCAGCCTCTGGGTCCTGGCCCACTGAATTATTTCAATATATTGTTTCCTATGTTTTCCTGAAGAAATGTCAAACATATATATATTGCATAAGACAGCACGTATGGATATGTGTAAATGTGCATGTTAGTGTACAGTATGTGTGTTCATGTGTATCGATGTGGCATGTGTTTATGTATGTGAATATGCATGTGATCATATATATATGGTGTTTAAGTGTATCTCTCTTGTGTAAATGTGCATGTGAATGTATATACATGTGCGTTTATATTAATCCATGTGCATGTGTGTGTGCTTGTGTGTGTGTGTGTGTGTGTGTGTGCGTGTGTGTGTGTGTGTGTGCACTGCAGTATAAGGGTTCACACTGAGTGCAGCATGCATTCAAGGCAAGTTTTCTGCCACAAGCCTGCACCTTTTGTCACCAGAATCATCATATTATGTGTTTTAGAGCTGCATTTTGACAAAGCTGGCCAGAGGGTTAAATCACAAGGATGAAAGTAAATTGAGTGTAGAGTAATGGATGAAGACTAGTGATTAGAAATGGATTTTATAATTCTAGGTACTAGCTCATTTCTCCCCATAAAATCTGATGAGACCAGAACTGGTCAAGGAAAAGGAAATAACTACCCGTTTAGACGGAGTACTTTGTCACTTACACTATGAGGCTTTCAACGTACAATTTGACCATGCATCCAAACACTATTTTAAAAATAAACATAGACCACAAAAGTCTCAGCCTTAACATGCGGTTGAAACAAAAGCAGTGTGCAACTTAAAAGAGACTGTAAAAATTACCGTAGACTAAGTTAATGAAAATGGACAATTTAATTTTCATGATTAGTTTTTCAGCTTAATGATTTTTATAATAAATATTAGGTCAGTTACAGAAAAAATATTACATTTTGTGTTTACATGAAAAATGAATGTTTTGAGATATAAGAAAAAAATCATGCAGAAGCAAGAATACATCTCAATAGACGGGAGTACAAAAAACAATTTGCAGCATAGCTGTTATTTAATTGAAATAAAATTAGTTATTGAGCACATGCAGTCGACAAGACTTTGTACTGTAATACAGATATTAATGAGAATTGCTTTCAACTAAAAATCTATTATAAGAGATGCTTAAGTAAACACAAAAATGAATATGCAGTCCATTAATAGAATTTTGTGTAAAGCTGGCAACAAGGAGTGATTGCACCATGACAGTAATAAGGAAAGGCTTCCTTAACAGGCTGATGGATGACCTGAAGCTTGTAAAATTAATGGGCCTATTAAGGGAGAACAGGGCGAAGAGGAAGGAGAAATTATGACACAAGGTGCTTCTGATTCTAGAATGGATTTTCCCAAATAACTGTAACTATGACAAGCTTTGTGTAGTTCAAAGGAAATAACAACATCCAACTGATAGTACCTCAGGTTTAATGTCATTATAATAACTAATCTTGAGAGTTATGAAATGATACTTCTAAACCCAGGGTCGGAGAAGAAAATTTTTGCCAGTTCCCACCAACAGTCTTCTGGTTCTACTTCCTTCTCTAATCTTGATAACAGCCTTCAACAAAGGACAGGGGGAAGGGATCGTCACAACACCAAGACAAGCTAATCTCACATCCCTTTGTTTTTGTCACCCCTACATTCCTAATACCAGTCTAAATATCAATATACCTAGATATATGTATCAGTATAATTTGATTAATCGTTAACATAACTAGAATTTGTGAAATTCATAGAATATACCATGTCAGTTTCTGCTCATTACACAAATATCTGATCTTTACTGTTCTGAAAAAAAAATGGCCTTAGTCTTTATTAATGTTTTACTTTTTATTTATATGAATGTGTATGTGGGCTCTTTGTAAGTATGCACATCATTTGTATGCAGGTATTTTTGGAATCCAGAGAGGCTTCAGATTTCCTGGACCTGGAGCTCAGTTGTGAGCTGCTCAATGTGAGCATTGGCAATTAAACGTGTTACCTCCGTGGAGTAGCACTTAACAACCTAGTCTTCTCTCTGGTCCCTTTCCATATTATTGAATTAATGTAGATTAGATATATTAAAGTCTTGAGATCTCATTATGCAAATACTTGGTACTTATAATCTTTAACTATATTGCTGACTTCTAAATATATCATTTAAATACTCTTATACCATCAAAAATATTTTAGAGGTATTTATTCTGTTTAATTAAATTTAAAATGCATATTAAACTATAAATTTGTCCAAATTAAACTTTGGGTTTTAAGAAAAAACAATATTTAAAGCATATTATAATTATCTTCAGATAATTAACTCATTCCCAAGTTTATTGTGAGTTTAATGATGATGCCGCATATTTTTATTTGCGGCATTGATTGCTCTGGGCTTTTGTGTGGCTATTTTTCTATAAATGAAAATAGACCATTTATTTCCTAGAAATGAGAATCTCATGAACCATAATTTCTTTATTTTTGTCATGATTTTCTGCTGCCTCTAATGGAATCAGTTTCTTGGCCTTAGAAATAGTAGAAACAAGACAAGACTCAGGGAGGATATAGGCAAAGTTTGCTGAAGACTGATAGAAGATGTAGTTCTTACCAGGAGCAAGGCAGGCTGGGTACCCCCTGAATAAAAGATGTAGCTAATGAAGATTTCCCCTCAGCCACTCCTGTCTTAACCATCAAGCAAATAAAGCACCCAAATGTGTAGAAAACGTCCATGTCTGAGCTGCAGTTTAGGCAGTCCGCACGTTAGCTTAGTGTTCTAAAATAAGTCAGGTTTTCAGGAACTGACCCCTGTTTTCTCATTAGTGTTTGGATCAACTTTGCATCCTCTAGAGATAATATGAGGCTTTCTACATAGTCTCAAAAAGTTACTTCAAGACTTGAATGAAAATTTTCTCTTTCACACATTTTCATATTTTATTTTATCTGAGAAAATGAGATTAATCATTTCTTTTTACAGAAGGTCAATGCTCATTCAATTTTATGAAGTTTTTTGGCTCGGCACACAGATTTAAGATGCAAGTGTTGGTTATTTCATTTTCTTCAAAATAACAATCCAGTATAAGTCAGAATAGTGACATTTTACTTATCTCTGAAAAACAAATATAGCTTGGAGCTCACTGACGCACTTAAGAGAGAAGTTGCCACTTCCTGATGTAAAAGCATGAGATCAGCTGCTTCATTCCAATGAAACTCAGCTGAATAAAGTGTTTCTGGCAGCCGGTGGAATGCATTCCCTTAAAGAGTGGAAGTGTTTCTTACTGCACTTCATACCTTCAATGATTAATTTAATTACAAATTTGTTAACATTAAAGATTGAAAGTAAAAAAAAATACCAAATACATTTTCTTAAATGCCAAATTATTTTGCTGTTAATTAAGTAAAATGATGAAAGTATGTGACTCTTGAGAATTTAGGCTGAACAACACCCTTGTGTTAAGGAATATGCGTGATATAAAATTATGTGATAGCTACTTTTATTAACATATACCTTTCAATTAGAAGTTTCAAACTCAGCATATTGGTCTTTTTTTCATCATAATCATCGTCTCCTCCCATCCATTGCTCTACTTTCCTATGTGCAGAAAACATCTTACTCTTTCACCTGGGCTTGGCCACATGACTTGCTTTGGTTGACTGTATGGGAACAGATATGACTTGAAAGAGTACCTTATTCCAACAAAAACAAAATACATTTGTATTGGATTTTTTTGGCCCCTCTTCCCTGCCATAGGAAAACCATGCATTGGACAGTGGTTGCTCATCAAGCCTTGATTGTAATGTGAGAAGATCCATGGGGGCTGCCTAAAAAATTAATTATTTAACAAAAATATAAAATTTAAAGTTAGACTATTTTCCTGGCACTTTACATCTATCTTTGGCTTAATTATTTTCCAAAAATAGTTAAATATAACATGTGAATTGGATAGACATATATTTAAAATATAAAGCATATTTCAAGATTTGAATGGGAATTGAAATAAATAACAAAGGAATACAGCAAGATGTACAAAATTGTAGTTACTTAGAAAGTATAATCCATATCTTTTAAATTATTTAACTCAAAAATAGAACATTACAAATCAACACTAACTAGGAAAATGGAACAAAGATGTATTGAAATACACTAACAAGGAAGAGGGAACATACATTGATAACCAATAGTAACTAGGAAGCTAGAACACAGATTTTCAGTGATGCAGTCATTATTCACTTTGAGAGTATAGAGTATGAAAACTTTCAAAGACCCCAGTCTCAACAGACAGTCCATTATGGTGGACAGAACTTGGAAGAATTTCTTAACATAGAGTGTTGGGAAGCAGAATGAATATACAAGGGTTCCATATGCCCTTCAAGGACACACCTCTTAGAGAGGTCAGTACTTTGTAATAGCTCCATGTCTTGCAGAGCAAACCCCTACCATAGAATTTTAATGGGGTATTTACTGTCTAGACTAGGATCATTATCAACACCAAAAATAAAAAAGATAGATTTAAGAAGGGTATGTGTTCATAGTAATAGCGGACAAGAAGCAGGGAAAGGAGAAATGAAAACAGTCTTTCAGTTAGCCACGTCTCAGGCATATTTAAGGGTAGAATAAATGTCTGTGTTAACAGTCTCTTGCACAAAATGGTGTGAACAGAGATTTTTAACAGACTATCTGATGAACAAAGTAAGTTCCACATCCAGAACTTCATTTGGAAAGCATAAGGATCAATATGTTGACATTCTATGACCCAATAGCACAATGGATGATCAGTAATCCTTGGATGTAGATAAAATGTGCTTTCTTGCCCACAAAAGGACAATAAAACTAAAAAAGCCGAGCCTAAAGTCATAAGATGAAAATAAAAATGATTTCCTTAAGCCACTACAAGAAAATAACAGAGAGATAGCTGTCCACTTTATGAAATGGGTCCTTAAGTATCTCCAAAGCCTCTTCCCAGTGAAAATGATTACAGACTTTCACTGCTAGGTTTCCTGTTTTATGAGTTCTCTTTTATCTGGAGACTGGTCAGAGTCCTAAGCCTCAGCAGCGTGATATTAATTCATTCATCATCACTCCCTCATGCACATGGTTTCTGAGAGCCTACCCACAACATACTCCAACTATGAGCAGACTTCAACTGCCGGGCCTAGTACTTGATTTCGAGAACTGAAAGTAAGGTTTCCCTTTTCTGGTTCCCTTCTGTCTTCACAGCAGCTGCCAAGCCCTCCCTCCCCCCCCCAGCTTGTATTCTCTAAGCCAGTACAATCGTCTGCAACTATTCCTCTCTGAGTGCCTTTGAAACTTTTTGGTTTTTTTCATGAACAACAACAACAAAAAATGGTAAAATAGAACCCATTTTCCTATAGTAAAAATAATTCCGAGGGGGGGGGGACTAGGTTAGTGAAAAGGGCTTTTTCCTCTTCCTTTTTGCATTTGCTATGCCATTTCTTTTGGTTTTTTTTTTTTTTTGAGCTGTAAAGTGAAGCAATTTAGAACCTTCCATTTTTACTTCTTTGCTTTCTTCCTTCCTTCCCTCCTCCAGCCCTCATTTTCTCCCTGTCCCTCTTTTTTTTATTAACATGGAATGATGGTTCTAAATTTTAGGATTGCAGTAAAATTGAAATAAATTATTTATTACTACTACAAGATTTTATTAATCTGTATATATCTGTGTATATAACACTCACCAATACCATTGATGTTTAGTGTGTTTAGATTTAATATGGGACTTCACAAGAATTTCTATTAGAAGGTGTGAACCTCTAGTGCCTGATTACCTTTGCATTTTAAAAGACAATATATTTGGTAGAATATCTTAATATTCTTAAATTTGACTATTATTGCTGTAAGTAGATTATTATATTGATAAGTTTTTGTCAACTGACACATACCAAGACATATCAGGGAAGAGGGAAGTTGAGGAACTGCCTCCATCAGATGGTCCTATGGGCGCATGCCTTTTTTGATTAATCATTGATTTGGCAAGTTCCAGCTCCCTCTGTGATATTCCACTCCTGGGGAGGTGTTGCTGAGTGGTATAAGAAAGCAGGCTGAGCAAGCCATGCCATCAAGAGCAAGATAGCACAATACTTTCATTCAAGATCCCTGCCTCTGCTCCCACTTCAATTGTTGTTCTGACTCATCTCAATGACTGATTCTGATCAGAATGTATAAGCCAAATAAACCCTTTCTTTCCCAAGTTACTAATCCCAGTCTTTTACTATAGCAACATAAAATAACTAGAGCAGTTATTTACATCATCCTGCTGCTTTTGCTTTTTAACTTTACTCTTTGCCCTTAACTTTAAGGCTTAATTACAAGTCTCAGTTAAGATTTTCTGATCAGCACACTTGGGTTTGTTATGTCATCTTTGATCTGTCATTTCATTCCAGTGTTTACAAAATGAACAGTGAATACAGGCTTTGCATTGTCTGGGACATCCACTGATGAAACTATACACACAATAATGGGATTCTCAGAAGGAATAAAGGAAAAGAATGTCACTAAAGTTATTTCAAGAAATAATGAACAGGAACTTTATAAAGCACACACCACTTCCCATTTCACTTATAAGAGGAAAGACCTGCAGCGATGGGTGATGTCAAAGGTACTATTTAGAAGTTTTCTGGTATGACTTATTCTAGAGAGGATACAGAAATTAATCTCTATGTAATTCTACCAGCTGAGATCAGTAACTATGAAGATATGGAACTCCTTGGCAGCCAAGCTAAGTAAAGGGTGACTACCCTACTCACGGCAGTGGGAAGCTGGGATATGGAGCTTGACTTTCACAGAATGCTTACAATTCTAGTATCTGAGAAGTGGACCTAGGGACTGAAGCTCTGATATCGGTGTGTCAAGCAAAACTTTTGCTTATAGAATTATAACAGAGACAGAGTTTAAAGTATGGACCCACGAAGAATATTTACAGATGAGAAAAACAGTATGTGAGCATGCCTACTATTGATGACAGTATTTGGAGAATGTGTAGAAATTTTAGAATTAATTAGTCAGAGTCAAGATTTCTTGCATTGCTGGTGGTTTTGGGATCTGTACATACAAAATCTAAGGACTGAGGGGAATAAGGGATGCAATGATGGCCTGTGGTTATATCCACTTCTCTTTTGACGGAACTACACAGTAACTGCAGCAGCTATTACTACTAGTCTTTACTTCCAAGCATGTCTATAACACAGGCCAGTGAAAAGTGATGTCCTTATTTTTCTTGTTTCCAGATATTTACTGATAACTGCATTGACCTACCTAGTGAATTTCCACAGAAATTTCCGCAAGAGACAGAAGGAGCTAGTTTCTTTCTGTGCTTTTATTTTTCCTTAGGAGAAACACTTATAAACACAAGCGTTCTCTCTGTGTGTGTTAAGCTGTGCTAACCTGTGGGATGAGATAACTTAGGGAAAATGAAACTATTCTAGTAACCCCGTCTGTGCAGTTATTCCTTCTCATTTGCCTGTGCTTTGCTGCTGTAGCGTATTAAACTCTACGCCTCGAGTCACCAAGGGATATTTTCTTGTTCAGGAAACTACCTGGTTTTCATTTTCATTTTATCTCCAGGTGAGAAAGACTTGGAACTCTTGCCCTCTCTCTTACCAGAAAGCACTTTAATTCTGACATGTGATATAATATAGCTGACCTTTGAAGGTACTGTGCTTAATAAAAAAAAAAAAGACACAAACAAAGGCAAAAGACAATATAGGATGATTCCATGTATTTCAATACCTGCAATTAGGGAATTCCTGGAGGCATATGAGGACACTCAACCAGAGTCACAATCGGGACTGCAGTGGGTAAACACACATTCTTGTGGTGTGCCCACACGCATGGACTGTCTCTGTATAGTACAGCTGTCTTAAAATGGTCAACTCTAGAGAGCATCATCTTGAGTAGAGGTGGTTCTACAATTGTTTCTTCAATAGCTCAGTTATGATAAACAATCTCTGGTGTAATAGTAAAAATGGAGAGCTTCTCTCTCTTGGCATTTAGTTCTTAGAATCCAGTAATTAGTGGAGACAGAAAGATCCTCAAGAAGATGCCAATGTGGAGAAGAACAGAGGGCCTCAACTGGCAACCTGAGTGTGCTCGTTCCTACATATGTACACCAAGATCTCAGATATATGATGATGGGGAAAACCGTGTTAGCCAATTATCTTTAAGAGGTGGAGCCCAGGAAAGGTTTTCTGGGACCCAAGGAAAAAACCTGTGCACTGCCCAGGTGATCTCTCTCTCTCTCTCTCTCTCTCTCTCTCTCTCTCTCTCTCTCTCCCCGCCATTCCCACAGGACACTGTTGTGCTTGGATTTCTTTTTTCCTGTTTCATGAGTTTTTTCCTTTTAATAAATGAAAATATAAGTGTTGTATCCTTTAGCTAGCCTTGTTTCAACAGTATGAATCATCTTTCACAAGCAAACCCATTAACTCCAGTCAATCCAGACATTCTGGTACCAATTGGGGGAAATGAAGCTATAATCAAAGAGCTCTGCATGAACTATAAATGGGCACTGTTGTCAAGACACACTTAGGGGTGGATTGTATTACATTTGTTAAGTAGACCTAATAGTGTTGTCTAAGCTTTCTGCAGAGTAACTACTGAGACTTCTGTAGGACTTTGGAAACACAAGTTCCATCTTTCTATAACAACCAATTAGATGTAAATTTCAGTTATATCCAAGATACCGTCTGTGAAAAAATTATTTACTATTATGTTCATCGTGATAAGAAAAATAATTATTTGCTTTAAATGTCATCCAATTCTACACATTTGAATAGTTTAAAAAACCTTATATGTTTTTCCCTATTTGTAAAAAAACACACTAAAAACAACTTAAATATCTTTATAGATAGACCAGATGAAAAATTTAGTAAGACATGATACCTTGTATTAAAAAAATGCCAAAAAATTATGTTTATGAACTAAGTTTAAGTTGCTCAACAGATTCTTTTAAAATATTATGCCATCCAGATAAGAAGCCAAGAACAATGGCACTGGGTTTTGATCCTACTGCATGTACTGGCTTTGTGGGAGCCTAGCCAGTTTGGATGTTCACCTTCCTAGACATGGATGGAGAGGGGAGGACCTTGGACTTCCCACAGGACAGGGAACCCTGACTGCTCTTCAGACTGGAGAGGGAGGGGGAGAAGAGAAGGGGAGAGGAGTGGGGGGGGGAGGAGGGGAAATGGGAGGCAGGGAGGAGGCAGAAATTTTTTCAATTAAAAAATATATATATAATAAAAAATTCAAATACAAAAAAATATTATGCCATATAATATTAACATTTTATACAATAGTTTTGTTATATATTTACAATGTGTAATATAACTATATTTTCTTCCATGTTCCACCTACACGCATACAATTTGCCTCCTTTTGTAGTTCATGTACCATACATGAGAAAGTTTGTAAACTGAGGATGTAAATGTATGTTTTATGTTTCAAGAATTCAAAACAATTAGATATTTTAAGCACAATTGGTTTAGATCACAAAAATATCATAATTCATAGAAAAAACTAGAACCAAAGTTTGTTTCAGTTCCACACTCATACTTGTTCTTCAGCACATGTTTTGCTCTTGAGTCATTTAACCCTGTGAGCGGCTAACAGAATAACACAAGCTATATTTGAGGCAGCTCATGCAGCCAAACTGAAATGGTTAATGATATCAACAATTTGTTTTTGTGGATTCAGATGTCATCAGCATCTTTGTTGACTCACTATCTGCCTTTTCTGTTGCTTTTATAATTATTTTCTGTTGTTTGTGTATGTGAGTGTGTTTGTATGTTTGTGCGTATGTGGCATGCATATGTGTGCACGTGGGTATCCAAAACCAACCAGTGGGAGCCCATGATCTCCTTCCACCATCTTGGTCCCAGAGATCATCAGATTTGCTGCAAAGTGTCTGTATTCACTGAGTTATCTTGGTAGCTTCTAATTGCCTGCTTTTGATGTACTGACCCTCATTAGGCAGAGAAGGATTTGTCTTCCAGTAAGTTCAGTTTAGATTTGGTCAGAAAAACATCCACAAAGTAAACCCCATCTTGCCAACTCTCAGCTTTGGCCAAGTAGAGATTGTTTGCGAAAAGGATCACTAAGTACAAATACTCCTAAATAAGCTGGTAAAGGTAAATGGCTTTTGTGCTAAGAAAAAGTTTCATTGGATTAAACTATCATATCTCTTTAACTATAGTCATATTCAGTGAAAAAATACATTGTATTGTCATTAAATTGGCTTCAGTTTGAGAAAAAACATTGACAACTTAATTGAAGTCATTAGGCTCATGAAAAATTGTATGACATTTTAAAAGCAAAAATTCTAGAGTTTGGAAACATTTCACAGTTTCAGGCTGCTCAGTAGATTTAACAAGACTAGATTTTTAAAAGAAACAATTTCATGACTTACAATTAACACCAGCTTCAAGCTGCAGGAATATTATATATTTTAATAAAGAGTTGCTTAAAGATAGAAACCAATAAATGTCCCCCACAGAGATAGAGCCATTGTTAGAGAAAGGTTAACTTTGTTCTCTCAAAAACATAAACTATGAACATTTTCCCAGATAATAATTCAGCCAATTTTGTGCTCAAAAAGTATCACCAAAATCTAGAAGATATTCCACAATTAGAAACAAACAAAACATTGGAAACATTACATTTTTTCAAAAGTTAAAGTGCAGATACTCATAAAGTTTTGAATTATTCAAATGGAAACTAGCAAATGTGTGCTAATAATTATCAGGTAGAATGTAAAAGAATAAACAATTAAAAAGAGACTTACAAAAATGTATCAAGATATTCATTCAAGACATTAGCAGCATAGTAACTGAGTCATCAATTGCTAAATGTATACAAGAGTGATTATAAGATGATTCAGATATTAATGCCTCAGTAATGAATAGTCATCAACAGTTTACTCAATTTAAAATAACTTCAAATATTGTCTAGTGTTTACAATAATTGCTTCCCTGTCTCTCAGTTATCAATGAAAATTAATATTTGTATTTGTTTCACTAAATGAAATGACCTAACATTAATTTTATCTTTGTTAATTCAGGAAAAGTACTTCATAAGATACTACCTTGAGATCCATCTGTGATGATTTATGCAATTATATTTCATGTTCTTTCTATGTTTTGACTTAACTCATATATTATAACATCCATTTATTTTACTGGCAATGGTATATTTTCTACTAAATTTCTAATAAAAATGTTGCAATGTATTTTTGTACTTTGGTCCTTTTGTACAAATCTATTGGTTAATGTGTAAAATTAATTTGTCTTAGAGTAGCATGAATTATTGGACATTAGTTTGTATACAGGTAAAAATACTACATATTGTCAAAATTGTTTTAGAAAATTATTGTGCCAAACTTGACCATAACAAAGCCTATTGTGTGAGCATAAAAATTGTATTATGAAATATTTTAATTTAGTTTTACATTCAAAACAACACAGCTTATTTCCATTGCTCTAGTTTGTTTGCCAGAACATGAAGGTAAGACTCTCTTTCTGCACACCCTTCACAGAATTTGGAGAAATCAGGCTGGTATTTACCAAGAGCTTCACACCTGAGAGCTAGCTTTCACAGTGCTGGAAGTTGCTATGCAAGAAGCCGAAGAAGAAATATATCAACAACAGCTTTACGTAGCGCTGAATCCAGGAAAATATGATGAAAGGGCTGAATAGGTACTCACCAATGCTATAACATTGGCCCTTCTATCGTGGTGGAAATCAACAGCTATGGGATTGAACTCACAGACGCTTAATAGGAGGGAATTCATTCCTACATGTTTCCCCATGCATACTATAAAACACTATAATTTTATACCTTATTTTTTCTCTTTCTTTAGTCTCAAATCACTGTTTTCTAACATTTCTACTAGAGTTCTCTCACATGGACATATGTTCTAATGTAAACTTCTGCTACAGACATTTTGGCTTGTCAATTCTCCAAAGTAAAGGTGAAAATTTAGAGGTTAAACATTTTTGTTAGGATTTATTAGTCAATATTATTAACATTGTGTCTATAACTATGAAGCATTCATGACATCTTGTCTGTGTTCATCCTGTTCCTTCTATTCAGAAACACCTTTTACCACTTTGTGAAAGCCTGCCCACTCCCACTGTTGTCTCAGAATACTCCTGATTTTTCAGGTAGAAATTATTTTATGCAGCTGCTAATTGATCAAATCCCCAATGTGGCAAACCTACAATCACTTTTCTATTCACTTTTCTCATAGGTGACATGAGATCTTGAAGAATAAGATTCTAGTATTTTTTTTCTGCTTTGTTTTTTCATTGCTGAGGATGTTCCTGATTTACGAAGCCTTTATTAAATTTGAGGTTCATTTAAAAGACATTCAAGTAAATATACTAAATTTTAAATTCTATCTCTAAAGTTCATAGTAAAATTTATCACAAAAGTTATTGCTTGATAAAGAATAACATATTTAAATTCAGTGAACTCTGAGCTAATGTTGGTATTTACATCAAATGGTACTCAGTGGTAGAATTTTCAGCATGTAAGTGTGCATTACCAGGGTAATGTGAAAACCAAAGTAACCCCATTGGAAAAGAAAAGATGATTAATATGCCTTACAAAAAAAAGCCTTATTGCACAAGAAAAAAATTACAAAAACATTGGTAAAGAATAACATTTTAATACATGTTTATGGTTGTCAAATTTAATAAATAGTAAAAGAGCACACAGTTTTTATTTAAAATAAACAATACACATTGATTAATTGTATCACTATAGACTTTGTGTTATTTGAGGCATATTTATATTTAAAATAATTTTTAAAAGCTGAAATTAAAGTTTAAATAAGATTTCTATATTTTATCTGGGAATATTGATCTGTATGCCAAATCTAATTTGGCTAATTAGAGCCAAGTAAGCATTTTAAAAATATGCTACAAACTACAATAAGTTGGAAAAAACTAGAAGGAGTTCTCCTTACTGGGAAGGAGAAAGGGGAGACATAACCATGATGATGTTTGAAAAAGTCACAGGGAAACATTATTTAATATGTTTACTCAAACTACATGTAGTATATATTAAATGTAAATTCTATATAATAAATTATTTTATTATGTTAATTATAGACTATACAAATATATAATCTATTTTATAAATTAATATAAGTATATTAAAACACATGTACATATATGTGTAAATATTTATGTATAGAGTTGTTAATATGTGTATAGGTACACACATACACACACACACACACATATTTGGTAATAATGTTACCTTCAAGACCCAAAGAGTATCAAAAAACCAACAGTTCCAGTGATGGAAAACCTCTATTTATGCTATTGGAGGGAGTTAAGAGACTCTCAAAGTAATAATCTTGCATATTATTCCTAGTTGCTTCCCAGAAATTAACAACAATACATTTTTGCTGATAACACCACATAGTTTGAATATAGGAATTCAAGGAATCAATCTAGACATGACCTTGAAGCAACCTTCACGAGGCCTAGCTCTCACAGTATGAAAAGTTGCAATGAAAACTGCCTGTACAGTCTTTCCTAACTGTTCCCTAAGTACTTGTACAGAGAGATAAGTGTAGCTGTCAATCATCATCAAAGACACTACTTTTTGAAGAACACAGAAGTTGTGAGAGAGATTCATATCTGGTAAAAACATAAAAACTAAGTGACCATTAGTTGTCCAACTCCAGTTGTCACATCTACACTAAGACTTGAGTAACATCATGGAAGAGATGCAGAAAGATTCTAAGAGTCAGAGAACAAGAATATCTTCTATGATATAGTATATTTCTACTCATGAAGGAGTTTTTCCAGTGAGATATTGATAATATGATTGTCTAAGCAAGGTCACCTCCATAATGACATCAGTTGACATGCCATTAGTGATAAGCAATCAGTTTTCTCACCAATGAGCCCAGGGAAGTAATGCGAACTAAGTGTTCAGTCTCAACCACATGTACATATTCACAGTACTACATAGACACAGTAAAGTATTTGTATATATGTGTATACACAATGCATATGTGTGTATGTGTTTGCATATGCTCATGTGTGAATAACATACAAGAGGAGATAATGAATTTTAGAAGGAGTCAAGAGCAGGGAAGAAGTTGGAAGGGAAAGAGGAGGGGTAAAAATGATGTAAGGACATTGCATATGTAGGAAATGGTAAAGGAAAATTTAAAAAATATACTACTGACCTGTTTGATTTCTGATCTTTCTCAATGCGTGATTTCCAAGCCCATCCTTTAGTGCTCTAAGGTTAACTATAGCTTTTGTATCTATGAGGTTCTCTCAGGACCAGTGGTCATCCCAAGGTCTAGGATATTTCTTAGAAAGGAAATTGCTGCTAAGGGTTCCTTATCTCCAACGTATATTTTGTGTAAAATAGACTTTTTGGTGAAAGTCTGACACAATTGTATAATTAAAGTAGAATAATATGTGTTTATCTTCAAATATTTTGACAAGATGTTCATTATTCAAATGGATATAATACAGAGATGGGAGGTATTACTAACATGCTGGTTCTGTTTAGAATCATTTGGTTGATGCGAAATTATTAATGCTCATGACAGAAATTCATATTGTGTTCATTCTTTCATATACTATGAATGGGGTGGGACATAAATGAGTAAGGGGTGGTAGGGAAAAAATAAATCATCACTCTTTGAAAAATACACACATGTATTTGAAGATATGGAAAAAGGAAATAAGTTACTCATCGACATTTATGGAAATCTGAGGCTACAATATCTGACACTGCTGGTAGAGATGACTTTCCAGCTTTGATCCAAGAGAATTGAATCCTAATTTAGCGACCACATCTTTCAAATTTTTTATACTTTTATACTTACACACATAATGTCTACCACTGTTACTAGTGGGAACAGCTGCACTTTTTTGTATAATTTTTGACCACACAAAATGTACTGAGATTTCTTGGAGGAAAATTTATGGTTCCTTTCCTTTTAGATAACATTGTTAGAGCAAGAGGAGAAAGCAAAAATAAGAACTACTAAGAACTGCTTAGGAGGTGATTTTTTGTAAAAGGGCTTATATACTTTGTATGGTTCCATTCTCCTTTAACTTTTAGAAGGTTTGGTACTCTGTCATTTATTGAAATTTAGCATTAAAATAATCACAGCCCTGATAGGTTCCAGGAAGGTTCCCCTGCACTAGGTTCCCATGTCACCTTCTAAATTCCCAAATATGGAGCCCATGATGGAGACCCAAGCAAGGATTTCTCATAACAGAATATATGGAGCCTGAAAGGACCACCTTCTGTAACCAAGCTAGACTTCCATTAGTGAAACTAGGACACCAACCCAGCCAAAAACCTTCTATCCACCTGTCCTACCTGAAAGATGCCCTGGAGCAAGGCAATCTCAGAGCTTGTAAGAGTGGTCAACCAGTGAGTGGAACAAATTGAGATTCTAGCCCAAGTGGTCAGAGAGACTTCATTCAACAACTTAAGGGAGCAGATGAGGATACCCACAGCCAAATACTAATAGAGCTCAGGAACTCTGTGGGGGGACAGGATCATGAATGCATATGGTAGCCAGAGCTAGGACATCAAGAGAAAACGGCCCACAGAATCATTTAAACGAAGCTCAAAGGGGCTCACAGAGACTGAAACGACCATCATGGAGCCTGAATGGGTGGGATTTTGATAGGTCCCTTGTATATATGTGATTGTTGTTAGCTTTGTGTTTTTGTGGGAGTAGGGCATTTCTTTGACTATTTTGTCTGCTTTTGGGACATTTTACCTCCTACCAGGTTGCCTTGTCCAGCCTTGATATAAGGGTCTATGCCCAGTCTTATTTCATATTGTTTAGACTTAATTAATTGAAATCCCTGGGATTCCTGGTGTTTTCAGAAGGTAAATGGAAGAGCAGTTGATGTGGAAGAATGCTGTTTTGTGTTAATTTCATTGGTTAAAATAAGAGACTGCCTTGGCCCTTTAATAGGACATAAAATTAGGTAGGCAGAGTAAACAGAACAGAATGCTGGGAGAAAGAAGCTGAGTCAAGGAGTCGCCATGATTCTTGTAGTAATAGTAGTGGCGGGGCTTCTCCCCAGCACCCCGGCCGCCTCCGGCTAGCTTATGCCCTGAAATAATTACACGGACACCGCATTCTTTCAATCACTGCTTGGCTCTTTAGCTCCAGCCCTTTTCTCGGCTAACTCTCGCACCTGGACTAGCCCATTTCTAATCATCTGTGTGTAGCACCCCAAGGTGCGCTTACCGGGAAGATTCTAGCCTACGTCCATCCTGGGTCGGAGCTTCATCGAGTGTGCCTCAGAGAGCAGAGCTCTCGCCTCTACCCGCAGGAGTGGAGCATCGTGTCTCTCTGAGGCGTCTGCTCCTGAGAGAGCTGTCGAGTCTCTGAGCTCACTTCCTCTTCCTCCCAGCGTCTGCTCCTCCCACCTATGTTCTAACCTATCAGGTCAAGCAGCGTCTTTATTTAATCAACCAATGACCTTCCTCCATCACTTCCCCTTTTTCTGTTTAAACAAAAAAAGGAAGGCTTTAACTTTAACATAGCAAAATTACATATAACAAAACAGTTATTAAGCAAGAATTACAGTTGCAATATTTATATCTACCTTATCTTTTATCATAACAATGGAAAACTATAACTAACCATTCTTCAAGTTTATCAAAGACTCCAGAAGAATATAATATTACTTAAGTAAACAAGAAATCCAAAACTCTAGAAATGACAGAGACATTTTGCTGCCTGGACAGTCACCCAAAGTTCCTCTGTACCATTGGGGCATCTATCTTCGGCCTACAGGCCCATAGTTTCCAGCAGACATCTCCACAAAGCAGGAAATTTCAAAGGCAGTCACTATCTGCTGTGTCCTGCAGAATGTCTTGCACATTCCTTCATGAATCAGGAACCCCGAAGATCATCTCACCTTTAGGCAAGTTCAGTAGTCCTCTCTCTGTGGGTTCTCTGTGTCCAGTTTATGCAATAGTCCAGGCAAGAACAGCTTCTTGCCCAAATGGCTATCAAACTCCATAAGGATCCTCTTCGATGCCCATCTTCTTCTTGAAGTAGATTGGTGCTGCCAGGAGCAGAGTGTCTCATTGTCATGAAAAGTCCTAAGTTATTAAAACATTTAAAATGCCATATTCTATAATCTTTGAAAGATATGAAGAATGCCTATCTAAAATATATCTATGCATATCTAGAAAATCTTAACTAACATGACTACAAACTTGACTATTATGATTATCTATTAACAAGCTTACATTTTAAGTGAACTACATAATCACAATATCTTAATCAATAGCAGAAATATGCATATACATATAACAAAATTGACCTTAAATCTCTATCAATAAAGCGAAATCTATACTAATACAAATTATTCATATCTATATCATATCCTCCTTTAAATAACATTTGTATCAATTTTTAACATACTCTCTCCCCCTATGTTTGGGCTTTTGCCCTCTTTATAAAGTATCACTAACTTCATTCATGTGTAGTTAATAATATGTTATATTTCTAAAAAATACCAGAAGAGTGCACAGTGCTCATACCATCATGATGACAGTGTTAGATGGTAAATTTTTAATTTGCTGGATTTAATTATTTTGCAAATATATATGTATATTTTTCAAAATAAGGCATTCATGGATTTAATACATAAAAATCTATAATATTCATTAATAAACATGCCCCTTAATTATTGATTTCACTGCCAATCCTATTATTCACTAACTGAATAACATACCACTCACATATAGTTACCTCTTATTTGATTAATTAGGTTAGAAGTTTTATTGAATTTAAAGTTCCATTGATTTATATTTGTGTAAAAATAAAGTTATTTTTGTGGCACACAAAATGTACAAGGTCAGGATTGAACATTGCACTATGAATGAATATCATTTTGCAAATAATTCGGTGTAATTTTTCATATAAATGGCTTTGATGTAATTTATTTATAATAATTTCCTTATCACTTGCAATTGAATCTTTTCTGTTTGAAAATAAATACAGTATACATGTGTATGTATATAATGTATTGGGTGTGAATGTGTACTTTTATGTGTATATGTGTTATAATATATATAGATATGCTTATATACATGTGAACATGTGTATGCGTATGGGTAACATGAATGCATGTGTGTATTTGCATGCATGTATACAAGTTTATTTGTGCATGTGCTCTTAACATTTCTGTGCAAATATTTATAAGTACTCAAATGATAATCATAATGATAATCATGTGGACAGAACGTGGAATCAAGATATTTTTGTATTAAGGGTTATGGGGTTAAGTAAGTGCTTAGCTTGGAAGCATGAAGACCCAAGTTTTATCTCCAGAAACCATGTAAAAAAAAAAATCTCATGCCACACACCTGTCATTCCAACACTGGGAAAGTGGAAACAGATGGATCTCTTGGTGCTCAATGACCTACAGAAGTGTCTATTTGAGTTTCAAGTCAGTGAATGACTCCGTTGCCAAAGGGGGGAAAAATCAAGACCGCAAATCAAGCCTTAGTAATAACATAACTACATAGGAGGTTGAACTCTGGCCTTCACACACACACAGAGAGAGAGAGAGAGAGAGAGAGAGAGAGAGAGAGAGAGAGGGAGAGAGAGGATTAGGACATGAACACAAATACACCCCCAATTGGATATGGGTGCACCTAAGCACACAATAGCATTCACAAAATTACACAATAGCATGCACACACTCGCGCACACACAGTACAGTTAAGAAAACACAGGCAGCTACTATAGATGGACCGTGTTGACTCAGTTGTATTACAAAGCTGAACTGCAATGAGGTAGACTGATGAGCTTCCCTGCAGCTTCTTTCAGGAAGAAGGACTTCAGTGACTCATCCTGGCATCTTTCAGAGATTTCAGAAGCTTTTCACATGAAAGTGGATATTCGGGCTATGACTGGAGGGCACTTGGCCATGCCTGTCTCATTGTAGCTAGCGAACCGCGGCCACCATTGCCACCGACAGCTTAATGAGCAGAGAAAGCCCTTAGAAGGTAAAAGTGCTGGGATTTGTTATCGCTCCCTCTGTAATGTCAGATGATGCCATTAGCGGGTTTTGTACTTACATGCAGTTTTTCTTCTGTGGAACCAATCTGTGTGGCTGCATTAGGATCAATCCAATCTTTCACAACAAAGCTTTGTAAAAAAAAAAAAAAAAAAAAGAGGAGAAGATAAATATTACTCTCTTCAGCCTCTAGGAAGAAATAGTCTAAGTGGCTTGTCAGAACCACAACCACTTCTTCACTGAGTCTATTTTTTTTTAAAAAAAAATTATTTCTATAATGGTAAATAAAATCCTGTAACCTAGTAATTGAAGATCCAATTCATAATGAACTTTTAATAGCTATTCAGGTAATTTTTCAAAGAACGTATTCATATTGTCCATGTCAGATGACAGATTTATTCAAAAGCACACTATCATGATTTTCTCTGTTTTTCATTTGTTAATTCTGTTTACAAATCTAGAGGAATTTAGATTGATTCAAGTTTATAAAGGGAAGCGAGTGTCCTTGCCCTCTTTTAGATTCTCTCCTGAATAGTATTTTAAATCCAGTTCATGCAAATTACCCTCACCTTTGTCTTTCATGAGCCCTAATTTTATTGACTTCTTCATTCCCCCTCAGGGTTCTGATTAAAGTCTGACATTCTATTCCCAGTGGTTACCATGGACCACAACTATTGCATGGCCAGTTTGTTTATGAATAAGCAAAATGAGCTAGTACACCATAGGCTACCACAAAATTTGTGATATCAAGAGCAAGAATAGGTACTTAGACCTTACCTTATTGTTCTTGAAGAGCACATGCTTCTTAACTTGTGTGACTATATTAAATTTCATACTAGGTGGCCAGACAGAGTTAGAGGCAGCTATTAGTGTACAGTTTTACTCCTCAAATCTCAAAAATTATATAATAGTTTTCCCATGATTTCTGAGTGATTTGGGAATTCATAGAAAAAAATGAATTAGAATTGTTTTTGTTTTTTTTTGTTTTTTTTTCTATTCTTAATTTTTTTTTATTAAGAAAGAAAAAAAAATTTTCCGCCTCCTCCCAGCCTCCCACTCCTCCCACT
>NC_022031.1:64958323-64972185 GCF_000317375.1 Microtus ochrogaster | reverse complement strand
CATTATAGATGGTTGTGAGCCACCATGTGGTTGCTGGGAATTGAACTCAGGACCTCTGGAAGAGCAGTCAGTGCTCTTAACCTCTGATCCATCTCTCCAGCCTCCATGAATTAGAATTGTTTAAGTGTGTGTACAAAAAGTCAATAAATATCTTCTACTCTTGTTTCAATAACAACAACAATAATAATAGCATTACAGATTGTCTTGTATATGAATAATTTTGTTATGTGGGTATGTTTGTGGTATTTTGTGCCTGAATATTCCCAAAGTTATTAATGTGCTTAATGATAAAGCAAGTTATATGATTAAGCACTGATGGAAAATAATTGCTCAAGCATCAAAGTTATTTTCTGTATAAATTTTTCATTTGAGCACCACATTCTGTTTGGTTTTTTCACATATAATTTGTTTTATTTCAAAGCACTCATTCTCAGTATTTAAATGTTTTGATCATTTGTTATGATTATGGTGAAGTTTTAGAACAACATAGATCATTGATCTCTAAATTTTGCTGAGAATATTGCTAAAATAGCAATATAGGATGTTGACTTATTGATATGTATGAAAATATATATGTATTTTCTGAGCATCTACATGAATACATGTGTGCTTATGTGCAAACACACAAATAAAATCTCAAGAATGTCTGTGTAAAGGAAGCCTAAAGACCTTGTTTACCTAACTTTCAAAAAGAAAAATGTAGCATGAATAATTAAAAATCTAGAAAAGATATTGGAGTTCAACCTGAATATCTGAAAAGCAAAGGAGCCAAGCAACTAGAGAGCTCTTATTTCTATGAAATCTTTAGACTGGAAGAAAGCAATTTCCTGTCTCATCCTGCCTCATATTCCCTCTAGTGCTGAAATTAAAGTTGTATACCACCACTGCCTAGCCTGTATGGCTGACTAGTGTGACTGTTCTGCATTCTGATCTTCACTCAAACTCTATTTATTAAAATACAAATGAAATATCAATACATTTTCACTTTTTGTCTAAAATATAGAAGGCTATAACTAATTTAAGAAAAACTATGTACAATAAACACAATAATTCTATACAATATATACAGGTAGTAAATACATCAACAATGTCTAGCATTTGACAAATTCAAAGAAAATATTCCATATCTATCCTATCTTGATGAGTTCAAACTCTTTTACCTAATTTACTTTCTATCATAATTTGCTTTCTGTGTCTGGTAAACAAGGAAGGCTATTATTACCTGATCTTCATCTTCCATAGAGACCCAAGAAGGAAATAGTATTAACTGGGTAAGCAGGAAGTGTAAGCAAGCTACTTCCAAAAATTGTGAGTAATGACAGAAACAGCTTGGACAGTCACCCAAATTTCCCCTAGAATGTTGGGGCTGTCATTTTCAGCCTACAGACCTAGAATATTTCACAGGATTTTCAATGAAGCAGGATATTACGATGGACTGCCCCTGCCCCTTGTCTTGACAATGTTTGACAGTCACTTTCTTTTGCATCGTGCTTGTCCAATTAGGACAGCATATTGTCAACAGTCAAGGCAAGGGCATTTTCTTGCCCAGTGGCATATTTTGTCACTAAGAAAGCAAACTCCGTGTGGAGTATCTTTGATTCCCATTATCTTCTCTGAAGTAGATTGGTACTCAGAGGAGAAATGTCTCATGGTCAATTAAAAACATTCTCAGTCATATATACCCTTGTAACCAGTAATTCCCCAGTCCTAAAATGTTCCAGGGCCAAAATTCTTTTGCCCCACAAAATCAGATAAGAATTTTGACCCACACACAGATCCATGTCTGTTAGCTCAATGATGGGAGTAGCTAGTACATTTTTGATGAACTCTTTAATGCAGAAAATTAGTTAAGAAAGGAATTAATTCATCAGGAAATTCTAAAGGGCAAGGTCGGTACACTATACTACACTTTTAGGTGGTAGATAAAAAAATAACTAAAAAGTTTATTTTCAGTAAAATTATGAACAGGGAATAGATTGTTTAATCAGCATGCAGCTTCTTTTTTTCCCAGCATGCATAGTAGATACAAGGTAACCAGACAACCTACCTTAACAGTCAGGCTGATCTGATTAGCACATTCACCAGATTCTGCAGTTTCTATGGGCATTGGTCTGAGGTCTTACTCCAGGAAGGAAAACCAAAGAGGAATCCCAGAGACCCAGATGTCTAAATTATCAGTCCTAAGATATGCTGTTATCAGTCATTCTGGTTGCAGGGCAAAAGCAGAGCAGCAGCTTGGGCAAGTAGTAATTCTACATCTTTGAACATCTGTGGATATCTTAAATGGAATACTCTTTCCTTGACTCTAAACACTGAGCAAATGCCTGCTGATAAAGATGATTGTGGAAAGGCAGATATCTGTGTTTATGTAGGAGAGAGGCAGTGGGACACTCTTTTCACTTGTAGCTAGAGGGATGTAATTAGTAAGCCCCAAAGGGTACAAGAGGCAATTCTAAACTGTGGGAATTAATTCCCAAATATGTAACAGAAGGGGAATCAGCTATAATGAAAACTTTACAGCAATACAACCAATTTATACACAAAGCAATGATGCCAAGAAGTCTTTCCTTTTGTTTTAACGTCTACCAGAGTCCTGGATCTAATAAGTCACTCATGGAAAGATGGCTGAGCAAGTACTGCATGATGTAGTTGCTTGTAGCATATTGCAAATTGGTAGCTATGTAAATAGTTCTCTTTAAGATCCCTTAGTACCTTGAGAATAGCATATAATTTGACTTTTTAACAGAATCATAAGGGCTTTGATCCACTTTATCTAAATTTCCTGATTTATACTCTTCATTTCCTGACTTATTTGGATCAGTATAGAATGTAGGGGCTCTAATTTTTGGTGTGTCCCATACAATGTGAGGAAGGATCCAATTAGCTCCCTTTATAAGTCAAATTAACTTGTTTTTGAGATAGTTGTTAATAATCTCTCCCAAAAAATTACTACAACTTCTTTGCCAAGGATCACTTTCTGCCCATAATGTGTCAATTTCATCATTATTAAAATGTATTGTAACTTTTGTTGCATCCATAAGTCCCAATTTTCCTTTAAGCATTAACTTTTCCACATAAGTTTTTAAATTTTTACTTGGTTTATGTGGTAAAAAGCTGCATTCTAAGATAAGATCTTCCCTTTGCATGAAAACTTCTGTAAAGGAATATTTGGAGGGTGGTTTGACCAGAATGCAGTTAAGATTGAGATCCACAAGATCCACTTGTGCCTTCTGTAATTTTGCTTCAATTAAAACCTATTCTCTCTCAGCTTCAGCTGACAATTTCCCTGGACTATTTATGTCCTTGTCGCCATCTAAGGCTAAGGCTTGGTTTAAATTATTCAGGTCATCAAGACATATCCGAGTAGTGCACCATAGATGGGAAATCTTTCCAAGCAATCTTTGGAAGTCATTAATAGTCTACAATTGATCTCTAACTTTCACCTAATTTTTTGTAAACCTGTTTTATAGCCTATATATTTAATACAATCTTAATCTGTTCAGGACCAATTTGTAATCCCCAACAAGGCAAAATTTTCTTTACTTCTTCAAACATTCTTTCTAAAGTCATTTGAATCAGATTGTAAAATGTCATCCATGCAATGGTAAAGTATAAATTCAGAAATTTGATTCCATATCATTTCCAACAACTGTCATTTATTTGACTCCAGCTGCACGTAGCTCTGGCTAATGCTTGTGGCTGTAAAGTCACAGGAGAAAGACTTTTTTTTTTTGTGAAATTGTACCCTAAGCATTGGGCACCAAATATAGCATGAATAATAAAAACCCAGAGAAATATATTGGGATTCAACCCTAGGATCAGAAAAGCAAAGAAACGAAACCCCTAAGGAGCTGTTACTTCTATGAATTCGTCAGACTGAAAGACAGTGATTTTGTGCCTAATCCTGTCTTATATATATTTTTTTTCTAGTGCTGGGTTTAAAGGCATGCACCACCACTGCCCACCCAGCCTCTATGTCTAAATAATGTGTCTGCTGGGATTAAAGGTGTGTGCAATCACTGCTTAGCCTATATGGCTGACTAGTGTTGTTGTTTTTTTTTTTTTTTTTTGTTCTGGTCTTTAGGCAAACTGTATTTATTAAAATATAAATGAAATATCACTACAGAAAAAAAGATCATTGTATAAACAGAAAGACAATAATAGCATCATTTTATTTTTTTGAAACTCATTGTTTTTGGTGAGAATGTAATGAATTCTACTTATAGAATTTATTGCTGGAAAGTAATCCTGGAGAGAGGAACACAGTATAGCTCTTTTAACAAATATATTACTTGCATATTTTAAATTGGTTTACCAAATTTATTTTACTTTGATTTATGTGGTTATCATTTGCTTCTAATAACCACTAACAATAAAAGAGTAAGACATATCTGAGGGAGGAAGAACACTTTAGGAGTCACTAGAGGTGTGTTTGAAAATGACAATCTCACTCCCTCCAACACACAAAAAAGTGAAAGTCTTAAAGATCAAATATTTCCCTTTGAAAATTTCTTTTAAGTAATGTAGGTTTTTGAAAATTCAATCTGATACCATCAGCATGGCACCATTTAAATAAAATATTACGTTTAATTCCTATCAAGTTTTCTGTTCTCAACAAGTATCTTTCAAATGGTGTTTTAAATTAGCCTACATGTTAAGATGTTTTTGTTCTTTTAATTTTAGTATATACCTAATGGAACAATACCTTAGATATAGAAATATAACCACCTTTAGGAGAAGGAATATTCTATTGAACAGATATTAATACGTAATTTTCTTTTATAAATAAAATACTTTTTATTTTTTTAATTTTTTTCACTTTATATTTGACAAAAGTAGAAACAATTGTCTATCCTTCTTTTTTAGATATGAAGAAACCTGGTATCCAGAGATTGCATACTGGTTAAAAAAAAAAAATGTATTGATTTTTCAAGATTTTACACCCAAGGAACTTGTCTAGATCTGAATGCCAAGAAAAGACAATTTAAATATAAATAAAAGTAACTATTTAATTTTCTATAAACTTTAAGAAAATACTAAATAATCTTGACTTGATTTTTAAAGAAAAAAATCAATGATTAGCTATGAACTCTAAAACTTTACTTTGTCATCACTAAATTTTTTTCTTTTTTTTATTTTTTCCATTCAAAAATGTATACTTCCTCCCCTCCTCCCATTCCCCTCCTGCTCCCCCACTCACCCTCTTACCTTCCCCTCCCTCCTCAAGAGAGGGCAGGGAACCCTGCCCTGTGGAAAGTCCAAGGCCCTCCCCCCTACATCCTTGCCTAGGAAGCTTTGCATCCAAATAGACGAGGGTCCAAAAAAGCCAGTACATGCAGTAGAAACAAGTCCCAGTGCCTTTATCAATGGCTTCTCAGTCAGCCCCCATTTTCAGCCACTTTCAGAGAATCTGGTTTGATTGCAGCATGCTCATTCAGTCCCGGTCCAGCTGGATTTAGTGAGCTCCCATTAGAAGAGGCACACTGTCTCAGTGGGTGAACCAACCCGTCATGGTCCAGACTTCCTTCCTCATCTTGTCCCCACTTCTGCCTTTCAACTGGACCTCGGGAGCTCAGCCCGTTGCTCTGATGAGGGTCTCTGTCTCTATCTCCATCCTAGCCGGATGAAGATTCTATGGTGACATTTTAATCTTTTGCAAGAGTTCTTGTTCATCATGTAATGAAAGCAAAATCCTTTAATGGATCCTCCTTTTCAACTAACCTGGTTGTTAGAATTTCTTCAGGATTAATTCTAGGCACCTATGGATCAAATGCTTCCAAAGCATGAGCTTTAAAAAAGCAAGGGCCAAGATCATTAAATTAATTCTTTTTTCTCTTTTTTATTTTTATTTGTTTAATTTTTAAAATTCAAACATTTTACTTTTTGTTAATTTTAATAAGAATATAATTATATTACTTCCTTCTTCTTTCTCATTTCTCCTTTCAGTCTCTCACAAGTCCCCTCCCTCCAACTCCTTACATGTACCCCCACTCTCAAATTGGTAGACTATTTTGATTAAAATCGTTACACAGCCGGGAGGTGGTGGTGCACGCCTTTAATCCCAGCACTCGGGAGGCAGAGGCAGGCAGATCTCTGTGAGTTCGAGGCCAGCCTGGTCTACAAGAGCTAGTTCCAGGACAGGAACCAAAAGCTACGGAGAAACCCTGTCTCGAAAATAAAAAAAAAATAAATAAAAAATCTTTACACAGTTATACAAATGAAACTTGCTGAGTCCCATTTGGTTGTTTTATATATGTGATTTCAGGAGTGAGCATTTTATATCAGAAGAACAATTAAGGAGCTTATTCCTGGAAAAAATTAATTTTTCCTCTCTTGGGGATCTTGGGGTATGGAAGTATGTTATTTAGAGCCATTGTATTGCTATGTTAACTTAGCAGAATGATAGGAACAATTTTTCTCTTAAGCCCATGGTTCTTGTCCTTAAAAGTGGAGTGTCTTAGGCAATCCTGCTGAACAACTTTAACATTTAAAAATGCCACATTGTAAACCTTCAATATAGGTAACTTCATATTTTCTCATTTGGTTCCAAAATATTACTGGTTGTGCATGGTGTCTGTGTTATATCCATGTGATCCTAATAATGAGTTTTAGAAAAAGAAAATTTTGGTGGGATGGGAGGAAGTAAAGGGAATGGGAGAAGGGTCGGGAGTAGGAACTGGGATTGATATATAAAATGAGAAAAGGTAGCTTTTAAAAAAATAGTAAATAAAATCTAGTCCTCTAAAAAATAGGAAATATTTAAAACTGCTATATAACAATGAAAAGAAAATCAAGTCTACTTAGTCCTAGAAAGATACTGTTGGGTGGTATTTAAAAGTGATGATTTACCCAACTCCTGCCTTTTAAGAAGGAATAAAACATGTATTGTGGGAAAAAATAAAGAAAACACTAATTCACAGAAAAGAAATAACTGAGATAACTTTTGGAAACTAATGATTTAATTAAGAGCTGTAAGGTTCCATTCTCTATGGTAGTCATTATTGATGAAACCTGGAATCCTATGTTCCATCTGAAAAAAAAAGGCATTTAATTACTTACACAGATTCAAAGAGCTGCCAATACGAATAAACACTGAAATGTAAGAAAGTGCTTCCTATTATAATTGAATCTTTGGGATACTCAGCATCCCCCTCTTATGTTCAAAACACTCAGACTCCCTGGAGCCATAATTTCAAATCCCCACGGGGCAGACTTGAGTCTTTTTCTTTTCAAAGAAAGACTCAGAGAAGTAGCAGTTTCAGAGCCTGGGAGCCTGGGGATTCTAAAAGCTTAGATGTTCTATAAATGTTTAATTTACTTAAAGATGAGTTGACAGTTATTTTTATTAAGCTGTGCACTGGTTTCAATGTTTCCATCTCTAAAGGAAGAGGCATTAGCACCTTATAAACTCTGTCCTGAAGGTCCTCCGTTTTCAGTCTTAAGTCTTTCTGTAGCAGAGTTCAGTTTGCTGCCTGAAAACTTTCATGGGTACTGAATATAGGCCTGATAAATATCTTTATATATTTATTTTAATCACTTTAATCATCCCTTTTTCTAATCTACAGAAAACCACTTACATCTTGCTAGGATAATGCTTAACTGTTTTGTGGTTACATTGGACAAACCTCGGAAAGATTGATTCAAACACGAAATAGTCGCCATCAGGAGCTTCTATAGCATTGGAGACATAACAGCCATTTTTCAGAGATCCAATTAGAATTTCAGCAAAGTAAAAAATGGCATGCTGAGGACTGCCCAGTCTGTTTACAATCTCACACAAAACATGTCTGACAGTGCATTGTGGGCTTTCAACGTGTGGGTTAGTTCTCTGTTAGTAAAAGCATATTCCAAAATTGAATTCAATTCTAACACTATCAACCCAGAGTTTCTGTCATGTCCTAGGAGCTCACACCACACAGCAATGAGCTCAATTCTGAGGTCTATCCTATCTGATCTTTCCTTATTTTTGTTTGTAAGTTGGAGTTACCAATATTTTCTCCTTTGATTGATTGATTTATTAAAATTACTCAGGGATGTAAAGGGAATACTTTGCTTATGTTTGCTGGTTTCCTAAAATTATAACATCAAGAATTGAAATAAACAAACTAGTGTGATAGTACAAGTCTCCTCTCAGAAATTAGGAAGGCTGCAAGGAGAACATCACTACTTCAGGAACAACCTGGGAACTAAATGAGACTTTGCGGGACTCTGGCCCAACACAACAATAAGAGATTTGGAATTATAGCTCAGTGGTAGAGAACTTGCCTAGCTTGTGTGAAGTCTTAAGTTCAACCACTTGTATCACTAAAAATAAATAAAACTCAAATAATTAAGTTAAAAAAATTCCTGCTTTTACAATGTTGGAGTATGCCATCTTCCCTATAGGATGTAGTTGTAGCCAGCAATCTATCAAACCAAACATAAATCAGAACTCATCATTCAAGAGATTCTATAAAGATTGGTTTTTTTGAACTACAGTTACTCACCCTCAATAAGACTGAAAACTCTGGACTTCTGGGGGACCAGCCTCATCCTAAGACTATTTGAGAGCTTTATCTTTTTAATATAATACAATTATATTATATTGAATATTAGACTTTTTTCTCAATTCTTAAGCATGATAAGTTGATTGCTGGATATCATAGTCCTTTCATAGCATTTCTCATCTCTCAGAGACTTCCAAACGCACTCTTCCGGCCCTCAAAGTTGTCCCAGAAAGTGTGCAATAGCTAAGTGTAGCCCATTTGTTTAATCCGTTGATGATATAGCTACTTAAAGGCAATCCCATGCCTCTGTTACTACTCTTCCATGTTTATTTAGAAAAATTGATTCACAAACAAGACACTCAAAGTCAGTGCTTGTAGAAATGGATCTTACAAGTTATGAATAAATTACATACACTATTTTTCTTGAGACAACAGAAGAGTATGGCATAAGCCAAATATTGACTTTTTTCTTCTTTTAAAAATATTTTGGGACCATCAACCAGAGAAATAGCGCCCAAGTAGATGGGATAATTTTTTAATAATAATTTAATGAATCTTTCACATCCTGATCCCATGCATCTCCTGATCCCTCACATCCCCCTCCCCAAATAAAACGAGATAAAATTTAAGATAAAAAAGTAAAAAGAAGAAGAAGAAGAAGAAGAAGAAGAAGAAGAAGAAGAAGAAGAAGAAGAAGAAGAAAGAAGGAGAAGAAAGAAGGAGAAGAAAAAGGAAGAAAGAAGAGATCATCGTGGAAGCTGCAGCATGACACAGTGAGTCACGAACCAAATGCTTTTCTCCATATATCTTTATATTAAGGTGTTTATCACAGAGTCATTGGTTTGGTTCAAGGCCCTTGGTCACTGCTACACTATCAACATTGGACCTCACCAGGACCTTTCCTGGACATTTTATTGCTGTCCTGGGTCATGGACATCCTGTAGCCCTAGGTCTACAGGACTGCCTTTCCCCTGCCCTGCCTGTGCTCCAGAAGATCCCAGCTGGGGTGGATGTTGATGTGGGCCAACACTTAACCCTGCTTTGGGGTCTGGGTAGCTGCAGGGTTGGTCAGCCCATCAGCTCTCTCACTCACCACCAGGGTGAGCTCTCCAGCGTTGGCCTGGCTAGTTCACCCCTTGTGGTGATTAGCAAGGGGCAGGGGCAGGTCTTCTGCTTTTATAGCCTCACCTTGGTTCTTTCATACCTATTATACCTTCAGGGTCACCTCTTCTGTGCTGCCCAGGGAAGGTGGAGGGGCCACACTCTTGAATGCTGCAGCTGATGAGGGGCAGGGGCAGGTCTTCTGTTCTTATGACCCACCTGAAGTGAGAGAGGGGGTCTCTTCCACAACCCATGTACCACAAAACAGATGAGTAAAGGGAACAGGTCTCCTTTGCTCAAAACTTTGGGACTGGCTTACCCACACCTCTTCCAAAAGGGTCAGTCATCCCATGCTACCCTTGCAATGTTCAGGCTCCACTTTCCTGAGTGCTGCAGCTGGTGTATGTGTGTGAAGGGGGGGATTATTTTTTTAAATAAATTATTTATATACTATAATCAGATCATGATTTCTCCTCCCTCATCTCCTCCCAGATCTTTACCACTGCCCCTCATATCGAACTCTGTCCCTTTTTTCTGTCTCTCATTCTTCAGAAAACCAACAGGCCAAAAGGGGAAAAGAAGAACAAAACTAATCAAACAGACAAATAGAGAAAAAACATAAGAAACACACATATATGGTCATATCCCATCTGGTTTGGAGCTATGCAAGCTCTGTGCAAGCTGCCATAGTCTCTGCAAGTTCCCATGTGCTTTAGTCCTTTGTTTCTGGAGAGCACTGTTTCTTCAATATCCTCTATCCCCACTGGGTCTCACAATTTTTTGTGTCCTCCTTTACAGAATCCCCTGAACCCCAAGGGGAAGGGCCAGACAGAAATACCCAGTCTAGGATTGAGTGTGCTTTCCCTGCCTCTACTGTTCTCTTTTCTCCCCTGATCTTCTCCCAATCTGGATCTACTCCCTTTCTGTCTCTTATTAGAGACAAACTGGCTTTTAATGGATATTAGTAAGATAAGATAAGATAAAATAACAATCTCTTTTTTTTTATTCTTAAGGTTAGCAATCTTATCAACATTCGGTGCAATTCTCCAATTTAACATTTCTTATATGCTACAATCTTCCTTTGAACTGCTACTGAAGGCAGACCTTTGCTAAAACTCTCTAAACTTTTGTTTTCCCCTGTGAAGTTAGTACCTATGAACCCAAGGCCTCAGTTTCTCATGGGCAGATGGTTAGAGGTTATTTTCATTTCCTAACCAAAGGTCCATTTCAAATCGACAACTTCCTTCCTTGAAAGAGGAAGTAGACCATCAGGCCAAAAGTCAATTTGCAAGGAATGTCCTGCGCTGGTTTCTGTATTTTATTATTTATAGAAGATTTCTAAATCCTGAAGATCCTTAATCATCAGCATCCATATAAAAAGTTTCTCTATTTCATAGACTTTTAAATTACCCTGTCTATAAATGAAAATGATTTGATAAAATCTTGCTTGAAAACAAAGTTTTGTATTATGTTTAAAGATTCTTCCATCTCAGTTGCTTTCCATTCAAATTGCTTTTTGCAACTTGGGATCTTTTGTCATTCCATATCTCATATATACAGATACTCAACAGTCACATGCAGAACAGCTTGATGTGACTAATCATAAGAAAAATGCAAATAAGACATAAGAAGAAGAAAAGCAGCCTTCTCCATATTATTAGAATAGTTATCATCAAACTGACAGAAATTAACTTCTCATCACTCAAAGCTTATTAGTGAATGAAAACATTTCATTGTAATGAAAATTAATGGTATGTCTTACAAATTAAATCTTTACCATAAGACTGGAAATCTGCCTGTACAATCACAGGTCCTGAAGACAATATTCCAAACAGATATTTGTTGTCTTATGCTTGTTGCAATTCTATTCATAATATCCAAATGAGAGAAAGTATCTCTATGATCCTTAGCTGATCAGTGTATAAAGGAAAGCTTCTACATATACAGAGTGAAATGTTATTTGGCCCCAAAGATAATAAAGCCTTATCATTATAGGCAGAACTAGAGAATGTGCTACTTATATGGAATTTTCCAAAGTTCATTTCATGAACATAGATAGATAAGCAATATTCAACAAAGACTCTGAAGCATAGGACAAAGAATTTAGAGTATCAGAAAAACATAGTAATGGTGTCAAATGAATTAAAAAATACAAAAAATAGTTTAGGAAACAGAGGTTAGTAGATCTGTGAGTTCTATACGATGTTAAGACCCTGGATATTTCCCCACTATGCCCCACAAAAAGAAGAAAAAAAGGAAAAAGAAAAAGAGAAAAAAAAGAAAAGTGAAGAAAGAAATAATGTAAGATACAAGTAGGACAAATAAATATAAATATGCGTGTTATATAGCAAAATTTTTATAATTTTTATAGTTTAGAAAATCTATTTGACATTTCAAGAATAGAGAATCCTAAGCTTCAAAGCATATGGAAGCAAATAATGATTAAGAAGTGTAATGTGCTAGGCAGTCACTGCAGAGTAGACAAAGACGTAAGTGATCAGCCTCCCAGCCTGACAGGCCAGTCTCTTTGCCCTAGACCTTGAAGCAAGACCCTGGGTGCTTTCCCCAACAACCTGTGCTTCAAGGGCAATCCTGTTGCAGGCAGGTTACCCCAGCACCCCCCAACACACACACACACACATTGGACCCTGTAATATACAAGTCAATGTGAAGAAGGAAAGGAGAATCCTGTTTGAGAACAGAATGTGGGCATGCAAAATTGCAATGGTACATGCATATAAAATATCACGGAAAACCCATTATTTTATACATTGATTTAAAGATCATGATCTCTACATAGTGCAATAAAGGAGTAAAATCAGATTAAGAAAAATAAACTGTCTTCAGAAGATTCAAAATTAAATGGGGAGGCAGAAATTGATGGAGTTAATTATCAGATGTTTGAAGTATAAAGAAAAAGATGAGAAACAGATGAAAACAAAGTCAAGCTGAACACAGCTTCAGCCATGGCCACATGGCTCTCAGTAGGTGGACGGTAACAATTTCTCCAAAAATACACTGTGCAACCCTGTTAAAAACAGATGGGAGATCTAACCACAGGACAATCCACAGCACTCACAGCACCTCAGAACCAGGAGCAGGATTTAGTAAGAAAAGGATTCCTACAGGGGATCAATCAGCAATGGACAGGAAGCTGATTTTGTCACTGTGTGATGCTGAAGGCAGAAGCCAGGCTCAATCTTGAGGAAGGACCTATTTTTTAAAGTAAAAACATATTTGAGCATGCTTATACTTTATGAATAAGCTGCTCCTTCTCAATAAAAATGTTTTCAGGAGTTTCTACCCAAATCTCACTAACATCTGATCAGAAACTAACTTTGAGGAAAAGAGGACAGGGAATAACCACAAGACACAGAGCCTGAGTTTAATTCACCCTGGTAAGAGTCAGACCCAGGAGGGAACTGTGAAGACCCAAGAGCAAGAGAATGAGCCTCTGATGGGCAGAAAAGTGCAGCCTGACATGGCTGGTCTTGGGCAGTGTAGGGCAGAGAATTAAACCATACCAACCCAGTAGCTAGTGGAAGATCTCATCAGCTGAGCAGCATCCAGGACCGTGATAGTCCTGAGCCTACAGTCAGAGAATGAATTCAAGTTCAGAGACGGCTATGAAGTTCAGTCTCACGGATCTTGAGAACTCTGACTACAAGGGCTGTCTTAATACCCATGTCACCACCTAGGCAGCCTCATAAATACAGCTGTCCTCTACCTGGGAAGATCTCAGTACTGTGGTTTTCCATTATACTCACCAAACATGTGGGAGGCACCCCTTGCTAATCTCCAGAAGGCAGACAACTACTCGTAACACAGACTACAAAGCTAAGGGTAGGGAGCAGAGGACCCAGACAACATCCCAGGTGATTTTCAATAAGTGCAAGAGGAAATCCCTGAATATTTTTGGGATTTTGTTTCCAAAGTAGAATAAACGGAGTAAAGAAATATTGTTTTCTGTTTACTAAGAGTCTAGCCTTGACACTATAATTTTAAGAAGATAGGTTTTTCATCTTGTATTAATATATGGAAAGCAAATAATTTTTAAAAGTAAAATTTGCCTAAAAATAAAATATAATTGCATTACTTTCAACTTGCTATGGCCTCAAACAAAACAAATTCAAAGTTTAAATAACAGCACTATTATACATACCTAAGAAACTCAATGAAGTTTTTTATTTTAGCCATTCTGACAGGTGTAAGATGATATCTCAAAGTTGTTTTGATTTGCATTTCCCTGATCGCTAGGGAGGCTGAGCATGACCT